>NW_023596576.1:57938573-58131934 GCF_011947565.3 Pollicipes pollicipes | reverse complement strand
TAATGCGTTATATATTTACAACAACTGTCAGAGCAGGTTGTATTTTTCAGCGAATGACAATAAATACATGTGACTGAGATTTGAAAGCTCCTGTCACCGGGTGTTCCTGTCACCGGGTGTCACGTGACCTGGTGCTCCCGTCTCCGGGTGTCACGTGAGCTGGTGCTCCCGTCTCCGGGTGTCACGTGAGCTGGTGCTCCCGTCTCCGGGTGTCACGTGAGCTGGTGCTCCTGTCTCCGGGTACCACGTGAGCTGGTGCTCCCGTCTCCGGGTATCACGTGAGCTGGTGCTCCCGTCTCCGGGTGTCACGTGAGCTGGTGCTCCCGTCTCCGGGTGTCACGTGAGCTGGTGCTCCTGTCTCCGGGTATCACGTGAGCTGGTGCTCCTGTCTCCGGGTGTCACGTGAGCTGGTGCTCCTGTCTCCGTGTGTCACCTGAGCTGGTGCTCGAGCGATGGGTGCCACGTCAGCTGGTGCTCCGTCCTCGTGCTCCGGGTGTAAGGCGTCACCCTTCGCCCAGACCGCATGCAGCGTCCGAGCTGAACCTGCCTTTGGGACGACTCGGCCCCCGCCTGCGCCCGTGGCGCCTGCCCGGCGCGGCCGCTGTGGCTGCATATCGGACGAGAGGCACACCGCCGCCGCGGCTCTGGCGAGGGTCTGGTGCTCCCTGAAGGCACATCAGTTTGCCTGGTGCTCCAGGCCGCGGCGAGGAAGCTGGCCCGCGTTCCGTTGTGGGTTTCATGCACGGCTTGGGGAGACGTTGCAGCTGGGTATGTGTTTTTGCTGCAATCCTTGTGCTGTACCCAAGCGTCTTACTAGATCGTTGTCCCCCCCCCCCCCCCCCCCATAGCGTTCAGGGCGTGAGGCATCTGTGAATGGGGCACAGCTTGTGTTCAGCACCTGGGGTGTCGATAGTGTTTTGGTTCACGCATCTGCGCTAACCATTGCGTTTCTGGTAAACCAGAGGCACGGGATTCGATTCCTCGCGGTGCTCGCCCTTTCTACCAGCCCCAGAGACGGGCGCCGCCAAAGGGCCTCAGCAGCTACGTGCGTCGTAAAGCTCCAATGACAACGACGACGACAAGTTCGGCAGCTGAAATAATGACTGCCAGTGCGTAGCAGGTGACCCCCGTCGAGCTCACGGCACGGGTCCGGTCTGGCGGCGGCCGGCCGAACGCGGACCGCCGGCCCGGTCCGGCCGCGGCCGCGTTTGACCGGGAGCGGCGCTAATGCAATTCGCGGCGGCCGGCGGCGGCCGTCAGGCCTGTCTCGGCGGCCGCCGGCGCCGGCCGGGCGGCCCGGGCGGCGCGGCGCCGGCCGACAGCGCCGACAGACAGCCCCGCCCCGGTCGCCGCCCCGCCGCGGCGCGGACGCACATGACGGCCCCCGGACGGCCCGTCGGTGTCTCAATCGCCCAGCTGTCGGCCGTGTCCGTGGTCCGCACGCCCAGCTGTCGGCCGTGTGAGTCGCCCGCACGCCCAGCTGTCGGCCGTGTCAGCCGTCCGCACGCCCAGCTGTCGACCGTGTCCGTCACGCAGCCATCCGCGAGCGTGCGACACGACGCCCAGGTCGCACTCTCCGTGTGAGGTGCCGCTGGGTCAGCCGTAGCCGGCACACTCCCCCAGCAGATGAACCCGCCCTCCCCCCCCCCCCCCCCGGCCGATGCGCCTGTTGCGCCCGCCCATCCGACCGCGAGGGGTGCGCCCAGCAGCTCTCCCGACGACTGCGCCCGTCACGCGTACACACCCGACAGCGACAGCGTGCCGACATTCGTCTGCGTCACGCACGCATCGGACAGCCGGCTCCGTGCTGCCGTCTGCGTCACGCACGCATCGCATAGCCGGCTCCGTGCTGCGTCACGCACGCATCAGACAGCGGGCTCCGTGCTGCCGTGCGTGGTGTTCAGCTGGAGCTCACCGTCGGTGTCTGCGTCCAGGCGATCGACGCGCGGCGGCGGCCGTCGCTGTCTGCTTCGCGAGTGGCGGACTTGTTTTAGGTTTTTCGGTTCGTGTTTCGTATTTTTGCCGCATTCAAGGGGTTCTGGAGGACATGGCTTGGGTCGGTTAATGAGTGCGCTGGCCTTGATGAAGTACGAGAGGGTGTAAAAACAGTGGGCTTTTGTAATGAAGCCCTTTCGGTCCAAGATAAAAAAGCCTACTGGGACCATGTTTTCGTCATTTTAAATGTAAGTTCATCAAGAAGATGTGCTTATAATTATGGAGATTTCTCAAGTTGCTCCTCGAGTTGCCGCCTTATCAAAGTGAGGGGACTGGATGTCGTTGTTGAACCGCACGGGCGTCATGGAACAGGACTTGCTCTTTCTTTTGTGGTCCTACGGTCACTTGACAACTTGGCTGAGAGAGTAGACTTGGCAAGATGTGTGGCACTCTGTAGAGCGGCACAGGCTCCTCTGCAATCCTGTCCGGTTAAAAGACAGTAAAGCTTATTGGTTGAACTATTTTGTTTGGTACTTATACAAGTTTGAGTACTTATAGGCCCTTTTAGTTCGACATGGATTCTGATCGACACATTCTAGCCTGATGCTATTTGTACAAATCATCGCGTAGAACTGCATTTCGAATGGAGACATTTGATCACATGACCAATACGAGCATTTCGTTCCGTGTGTGTGTGTGTGTGTAGTGTGTTGACATTTCAAGCTGTCTAGCTACCTAGTTTGTCAGTGACGTACTCGTTTCCTTACTTTGGGTTGGGTTATATATCTGTACGCGCCAGCGCTGCTAGGGCCAGCACCGCGCTCGGGTCGCTCCTCATGCAACGTGCCCTGCCCCGGAGATCTTTCGCAGGATCCCTGCGGTTGACAGCCATGATTCAAGTGGCCTGCAATAATCCGCGGATAGATTAAGTCCATTACATGATCGCGTGGCCACATAGTGGCACTGTGGGCGACGTGCCCCAAAGCCGAGATCATTACAAGGAGATGGATGTTTTGCTATTCCGGGGTTTACCTCCGCAGTCGGTTTCATGTTGCACGGTCGTGAATTAGTAGTTTGCGTAGATACGCAAACACTTGTTCACCAGTCTGATAGCCCTCTTTGACGTGTCTGATCTGCTCTGGGCTGCCCGGGCGCTCCTGCCAGAGCGGCGAAGCCGCGCCGCTACGCCGCGGCTGATAGCACGGTCAGTCATTTTTTATAGGGCGATGAGCCGTCCGGGGGTGCGACGACCAGTGCCGCCGTCTGAGAGCAGGCCGATCAGAGTGCCGCCGTCCGAGAGCAGGCCGATCAGAGTGCCGCCGTCCGAGAGCAGGCCGATCAGAGTGCCGCCGTCCGAGAGCAGCCGACCAAAGTGCCGCCGTCCGAGAGCAGGCCGATCAGTGCCGCCGTCCGAGAGCAGGCCGATCAGAGTGCCCGTCCGAGAGCAGGCCGATCAGAGTGCCGCCGTCCGAGAGCAGGCCGATCAGAGTGCGCCGTCCGAGAGCAGGCCGACCAAAGTGCCGGTGTCCGAGGGCAGGGCGACCAGAGTGTCGGTGTCCGAGAGCAGGCCGATCAGAGTGCCGCCGTCCGAGAGCAGGCCGATCAGAGTGCGCCGTCGAGAGCAGGCCGATCAGAGTGCCGCCGTCCGAGAGCAGCCGATCAGAGTGCCGCCGTCCGAGAGCAAGCCGACCAAAGTGCCGCCGTCCGAGAGCAGACCGATCAGAGTGCCGCCGTCCGAGAGCAGACCGATCAAGTGCCGCCGTCCGAGAGCAGGCCGACCAGAGTGCCGGTGTCCGAGAGCAGACCGATCAGTGCCGCCGGCCGAGAGCAGGCTGGTAAGAGTGCGGCTGCTTCCGGGCGTCAGCCGCTTGGAGGGGCGGCCGGGGGTGGGCCATTGCGGCGTTTCGGTGATGGGTCGGGCTGGAGCCAGACGGGGGCGGGCGGGCGGTCTGGAGCCGGACGGGGGCGATTGATTGCCGGTCCGCCCCGCCGCGGCCAGGCCCGGGCGGCGGCGGCGGCCAGCTCGGCGGCGCCAGAGGGCCGGCGGCGTCTGGCGGCCGCCAGCCGTCTCCCGTGGCGGCCAGGCCAATGCCGGCCGGCGGCGAGCGGCTGACGCGCCATCTGGCCGTGTTCGTGTTGTGAGACGACGGTGGGGCCCGCAGTGTAGCTGGTGATTCTTTAGCAGGTCATGGTTTGTCTGGGGAATGAGAGGACGCGACAAACATCGTCGTGGCACCTCTTCGTGCGGCGCCAGCGGCTTCTGCAGTGGCCCGTAGTGACTGGGGCCGCGGCGCAAACGAGATTTGAGCTCGGGACCTCCAAGTGGAAGCCGAAGGCTCTACGTTGACCACTCTGCCAATGCGCTCCTTGTGGTGACGATGTTCTTTCGTGTCGTGTTGTCCCTATGTGGGGGTTGTAAGTTGCGTTGGGAGTCGTGCGTTTTGGGGCTCCAAATTGAAGTGCAATTCATCGACTGTGTAAATGTACTATTGATGTTGATCAATGCGCCGATCAATAACTGTATTTTCGACACCCCTGAAACTCACAAATACAATTTCACTACAACTTCATGCAACTACACTTATCTAGCGGTTTTAAGGGGGGATTGAGACAGGTCAGGGACTATCGTTCAAACGAGGACTATCACCCTCGTCTAGTGTGGCTGTATGCACGCAGTATGCGTACATACTGACCTACCAGACGAGGACACACCAGACGAGGACACACCAGACGAGGACACACCAGACGAGGACACACCAGACGAGGACACACAGACGAGGACACACCAGACGGGACACACCAGACGTGGACACACCAGACGTGGACACACCAGACGAGGACACACCAGACGAGGACACACCAGACGAGGACACACCAGACGAGGACACACCAGACGAGGACACACCAGACGTGGACACACCAGACGTGGACACACCAGACGAGGACACACCAGACGAGGACATACCAGACGAGGACACCAGACGAGGACACACCAGACGAGGACACACCAGACGGACACACCAGACGTGGACACACCAGACGAGGACACACCAGACGAGGACACACCAGACGAGGACACACCAGACGTGGACACACCAGACGAGGACACACCAGACGAGGACACACCAGACGTGGACACACCAGACGGGACGCACCAGACGAGGACACACCAGACGAGGACACAAGACGAGGACACACCAGACGAGGACACACCAGACGAGGACACACCAGACGTGGACACACCAGACGAGGACACACCAGACGAGGACATACCAGATAAGGACGGAAGTCCGGACCATGTTATCTGGCACGCTCATCACGTGGCACACTCGGGCGGGGGACCGGTCGTGGCAGATTTACCTGTGTGATCCATCTGAATAATCTTCTTGTTTCAGGTTTATGCAGCAGCATCCTGAGATGGACTTCTCGAACTGCAAGTTCAACTGATCTAGGTTGGAACATTGCCGGACTCTGCGGGTGTGGAAACGCAAGCACGCTCCACATTGTGATTTGCACAGTTCGGTTTCCAGGAACATTGCACCGCGTGATTTTGTATTTTGTCATTGTTCATCGGAATATATTGCTCCACGTGTTACATGCGTTTCCTTTCTGATGATGGTCATCCAGCTCGAGCTGATGACTTGGGTTTGAGGAAGATAGCGTGTGTTTAGTGTTCTTGACGAGCATCCTGTCTGGAGGAAGCTGTGTTACATTTCATATTGTGTGCACTTGGGTACCGCTTGATCTTGCAATTCAAGCATCGACTGTGCGGGAGAGTTCGGCCTTTGGCGGCGGTCCCGAGAGCACACTGCGATGGCTGCCTGGGACTAGTCATCACGGCACGTCACGCTAGAAATGCGCCTGGGCTACCCAAGTCATATCGCAATTCATGTACTGGAATGAAGACCTGCATGACGTCAACAATCAGACAGAGGAGATGACTTTCGGTGACCAGTTTTTGTCACAACGCACAGGTTGAAATCCAGGCAGGCACGGACCCCTTAGAATCCAGTCTCACGTAACACAGGATCTTCCAGGTAGGAGAACCACTGAATCTGTTCTCATAAAAGGTCGGTGACCAAAGCTTAACGTACGGGCTCATCACCGCCGATTCTGCTTGTGATTAGTGGCTTGATGCGTGATGTGTGTTTACTACAGATCGTTTGTATTATGCGCATTTTAACACTTCATTAGTGAGGTATACAATAAATCGTAATAACGTCTGGTATTTATCTCCTGTATAACCCCAAGATGCTAGTGACCTGTTAAAAATGTGACTCGCTGTTTCACTAAAGAAATATTTAATACAATCGACGGGCATATTTCAAACTCACTGTTTATCGATGCTTCGACAAGGGATTGCAACTGAAAGAGCAATGCAGCAATATTCCCTTGCTTATTCAACGACGGATAAGCTCAACAGCACTTCCCTCGTGCATGTGTAATGTTCCTCGCATGTACACAGAACACCTTACGTGAACAAGTCCTTTGAATGGATATCAAAGCATGATAACTATAGCCGGAAACATCGACCGGCACCGTTTCACTTTAAAGATGGCGGCAGCCGTAAATCTGCTGGCATCTAGCCAATCAGTTTAAACGGCCAAACCAATCGGCCATCGTGTTAGCCTCGGGTTGCTGATAGCAGTGCTTGTCTCGTGTTCCGAAGTCTAATTTAACAATATTCCGCTGAACCGAGGTGTTCTGAGTAACACAGTTCTATCGGGATAAGATATCCTAAGTGCAGGTGCGATTTAGTCACAAAGTCTTACGGACCAATGGTGTGACTGCAGTTATGATCGATGGGAGAATTACACTGGTGGTCGTTTCAAATGGAAGGTTTGAGCTACTGAAGAATAATTTGTGAAAACTGGCTCGGTGACCCCAGTTGGACATGCCCAATTTGGATGACATCTCGACTTACAGATAAATGTCAACCTAAGAGGAGGAGCTCGCGAAGAATGTCCCCAATCAATTAGTATGTACCGCGGGGCGATTTTGAAATTTATTGTAACACGCACGAGATCAATCAACGTCACCCTCGGCATCAGCGTGGCGACAGACACCAGAGCAGCCCGGGACACCTTTCCGGACGTTTTCAATCACTTTGATCGCGCTCCGGTTGATCATAAGTTAAGCGTGCGGAGCGGTTCTTAGAAGCTGTCAGCGAACTCGTGACATTTCTCTTCGCCACGCTGTATGCCGGCCGATTTAATGGCCTCCAC
The DNA here is from genome assembly GCF_011947565.3 of Pollicipes pollicipes. Lineage (NCBI taxonomy): Eukaryota > Metazoa > Arthropoda > Thecostraca > Pollicipedomorpha > Pollicipedidae > Pollicipes > Pollicipes pollicipes. The sequence continues at coordinate 58,124,774 of NW_023596576.1, read as the reverse complement.
TGGCCTGCGGCCATTGACGTGAACTGGTCTCCGCGTGGCCGAGGTCGGCGTGAAATACGCCTCATAATACGCCGACGGACGAGCCGGGCGCGCGCACATTATTTCTGAATGATTCATGGCGCGCGCCTGCAGAGCTCATCCGTAGCGTGCGGGTCGCCGCGCCGGCCGCAGGTCATGTCGGCCCGGCCCGGTCCGGCCGACAGATCTCGGCAGATACGGTCCGCGGCCGCCGCCGAGGGCATCAGCCCGCCCGCAGGATTGGCCGACCGTAATTATGCTAACCAGGAAAGTTAGCGCACGACCGCGACGTAAAGTTTTGGCCGGAAGCCCGATTGGCTGGTGATTTTCTGTTATCGATGCTATCGCGTTAGGGGTTCTCATGCTCCGAAAGCCTCTAGCGGTGGCTTCGAGAGCCGGCGGGACGGGCGGGAATGCGGCCCGGCGCGCTTATTAGATGAATGGAGACGGCATGAACCAGGTCGTGTGGCCGCGCGATGGACGCGGCGCGTGGGCCCCGTAGTGTATTTGTTCAAACACCCACAGTCTCAATAAAGCTTCAGTTTAAACTTGGTGCCTGGAGAGGAGGCGGCTCAGGCTGCTGGAGGCCGATGTCACGTCTTTTGAATGAAAGCGGCCCCAGAAAATTCAAGATTGTCGGCGGGAGCCTGCAGCGAGGGAGACAAGTAAGGAATGCCCAATGCATAATGTTCGGTGTGTCAGCTGTGGAGGCTTCAGGCTGTCTCTCGCCCGGAAACGTAAATAAGTGAACAGACGGCCTCGATTGAGTCTGGATTCCTGTAATTCCTGAAATTCCTTGCGTCCTCCATACATATGTCCTCTAATGCACTCCAGCAAACGTGTTTGTCATCTAATCTAGCAGGGACACGGCAAAACAAACATATTTCCAAATAATTGTTTGATCGCAAAAGCAGCACAGAGGCTTTCATTGGGTGAGCATGTCAGGAGACTCCGACGCGACGCGAGACGCGAGTTTATTACAAGATGATCGACTACCGACCTGATGTCGAGGGTGCTAGTATTAAACTTGTGCTGTCGTTGGGAACGTGCTTGGTTAATAATGCATGTCGTGCTTAGAAACTCAAACTTTTGGATAGCTCCTGTGCTCACGGACAACGAATAAACATAAACTTTTGCCATGAAGTTGTTTTGCGCTGGGGTTTGATTTCGTTCCCTGCGAGACTGACACGCGCCTTGCACCTGTCCGCGCTGAGAGGACCCCCACGCACCCCTTGCGTCCTGGCGGCTCGACTTCGACTGCGTCGCTTCAACCCACCTACGGCAGAGTTTGTAACCTGCAGGGCGTTTGTGCGACTGCGGGACAGTTTTACATGGCAGCGGCCGCCGACTCCTACTTCCGCACCGCTATCTGACAATGTGTTTGCAGACCGGTGCTTATCAAAATCGTATCACAGTTCAGATTGCTGGGGTGTTTTGGACAGTTGCTGGCAAAGCTCTGGTGAGCTTCTGGTTGTGACACCGCTGCCCTGCAGGCATCATTTTAGTCTCAAGCTAGTCCAGCCACATTTGAATGTACTGTAGAATATTTGGCTTCCGGCCTTTCGCCTATGAAGGGGATTTGCGCTTTGCATCCGCTTCAAAGGACCAAACATTTCTGTTTGACTATTGATAAAAATGAAGCCGCGATGTTTACGACTCGACTTCTCCGACTGTTGTCCAGACAGGCTGCCGAGTGAGCGGGATGCATGAACTATCGCCTTTTTCGCGGTGGCTGACATTTGGTCGGCCGCTTAGCGTCGCAGAAGTCCCGTCCGCTAGACGCGAGGACGTAAGAGCCGAACTCTGGGCGCCTCCGCCGCCGGCCCGACGGCCAAGGTCACCGACTTCCGGCCAGACCCGGATCGCCCGGGTCGATCGCACTCATTCACAATTGAGGGTTTCATTCGCAAGACGGATTAGAGATCACAGACGTCAGTCGTTGGCTGTCGTGTCGTCGTCGATCATTGCCAAGCGTTGCCAAGCAAGCACAGCGCTAGTTCACGAAAGCGTTAACTCAATTAGACCGGGCATTTTTGCCGGCGGGTTTTAACGTGCCCCGCAATGTCATGCCACAGCCGCCAGCATCAGCGCGTCTTGGCTCGTTCTCAATGGACTGTCAAAGGAAACCACATAACCTCGGAGTGAAATGAATGAATCAGACGATAATAGCGAACACGGGTTGTAACCGTCACTAAGCGCTACTTATTGTTTAGCGTAAAGCGATCTGCTAACTTGGTTATAAGCTTCCAGACGTACAACACTCGACGTTTAAGCGCCGCTCGAAAAATTTGAAGTGTGCCCATTGTTGTCAGCATTTAATGATCATATGCGCATTGCAACCTTTCTCGCGCTCGTGGTCGCTGCAGAAACAGGCATTTGTACCTGATTTGCAAAGAGTGGTTGTTGTGCCGATGAATCCTCTGCTGGTTACACCATATAGGTGAGCTGCCAGCGGGACGGACCAAAGTCAGCCAAAAGGATGGCAACTTCTTTGCAGTGGGCTAAATCTCCCACCCATGTATACGCCATGGCGCCCTGGCCCGCCTCTCTTACGCATCAGTGCTTGCAACATACGAAGTAAAATGGTGTTTGTCTGTGTCAGTGTAATAAGTGTAAGTGCTGTTCAAGGGTATTCTGGAAAGAATCCGCGTGTTAATGCAGTTATTCGTCGAACCATTATATCCTCACTGGTGGAAGGAGTGACCCAAATGGATCGTAAAATAATTTTATGACAGCATTCAGCGTCCGAAATCAGGTTCATGGTTCTTGTGTGAGGTGTGATTAGCTGTGCAGCGGTCTGAATAACTTGGGCATCAGCCACATATACCAATGAGGCACTAATTCCAGTGCAGTGACCATATTAATCAACGCTGGACTAGCAAGAGGTCATTTCGAGTGAATTCCAGTCCTACCAGTGGTGATTACTCTGCCCTCTTGCGAGCATTACCATGGACGAAGTTATACCAACAGCTATGCCGCGCATCTCTTGTTTTTCTTTGTCATTCCTTGTCTGAGTCCTGCTCCCGTCCGCCGTCGGCAGCTACTGCCCAGGACCGGCTGGTCCCGGCACGACTGGCTGCGAACTGATCGTATGACTGCTCTGCTGCATGTTTGTGGATCAGCATCACTGCTTATTGGGGTACAAAGCGGATGGAGCGCCTGCTACGGTACCTATTTCGGAGTTGTCCTCCCTCACACCACATCACAGCAGAATATATGGCACTAAGTCCCCAAGTGTTGACCATGTGGTTCTCAGTCGTTACAAGCTTGCGAGTGGCTGATCGCTTACTGAGGTCTACATTACCCACGCATTTACGTTTATCCCGGTTCCCGCAGTCGTGTCCGAGTGGTTCAGACTCCCCACTCCAGCGTATGGTAAGCACATGGGGTTGAGCTCCTGAGACGGCTGATTGACCTGGCAGGTGCCAGTTGGCGGGACGAAACAAAAGGGTTTTTGCGATATTGTGGAGTGGCCGTGTCAAGGCATTTGATGGCAAAAAAGGTGCCCCCGGACAAAAAGTGCAAATCTTCTGTCAAAATCGGCGAAGTGGTAGTCCCAAACGGGTATTCCCCCGAGCTACTGGGACTGAACTAAAAATAACAGGCTGATGTGTCTTCGAAAAACGCAAACATGCATTTCGTAGCTCGACATGGGTGCCGACGGCGCAGTTATTAAGCTGCGCACCTGGTAAATCAGAAGTATGGAATTTGGTTATCAGTAGTGTCCGCCCGTCCTGCCAGGATGACCGGCAGGCGCCGCCTCATAGCGCCATATTTGCCCCTGCCTCACGAGCGCATCTGGTGAAACCCTTTTCCTCAGACTAAATCTATTCAGAAATATCTACCGCAAGCTCATGACTTTTTGGTCGTCGTCATTTCCAGCCCCGGTGGCTGCCAGCAGACACTAGAATGTGCCGACACCCTTCTGAAGACTTCCTCTGAATAAATCGAGCATTGGACGGATTATAACGGTTGAGTACCACGCGGCTGACGCATAAGGAGTTAGTGTGCTATTAACATCATATAAGGAAAAAGCACAATGCGCAGTGGGAATGTTTCAGTGAAACAACGAATTAGAAAACGGCCATAGCATGATCTGTAGGTGCTCGCTTAAATCGGGCCTTTCTGGAAACGACCAACTCCTGACGCGTCATAAAATGTCCTAAAATATGGCACCGGTCAGGCAAACAGTGCTATCGTGTTGCGTACACAAAACACCCGTGAACGCGCGGCGTTTCAGGTAGTGCCTAAAATGTTCAACTAGGTACCAAAATAGCGATAGTTTTACAAAGGTTGCTTGAAGCACCGGCGTTAGGTAAGAGCCCAGTTTTGCCTGACATGCCGAAATATGCCAAATGTGTATGACACATTCAGCTTGATTTTCTTGAACACATGGTGGTAGTACCGCATGCAACGAGACAAAAAAATCCAGGCTATATAAAAGGGAAAAACGAAACTTTTGGTGCGAAAGTAATAACGAGCTTACCCCAAAATATATCTGTTCGCTATGCATGGTGGGACAAGATGTCATTTACCACAATGAACAATTTTGTCCAGTGCGGTTTGAGGAAGTTGGTTAATTGAGGTAAATTGACTGATATTAGGTACATCAGCATGCATGTGTGAGATGATGTGAAAGTAAGCTAAACACACATGAAATCCGAAAACGTATAGGGAAGGCAATCGACATTACATTAATTGTGGGTTCATGCTCCCTCACACACCTTAGAAGTGTGGGGAGGACGTCGCCCCTTGCCCCCCCCCCTCCCTGTTTCCACGCCCATGGTCCAATGAAATGCCAAAGTGTCTTCTTCAGCCCCCTTCCGGCTCTTCGAGAGAACACCTGGCAGAAACAAACCGCCTTCTTGTAAACTTTTGACCGTACACTGGCACAGAGTGCAGCGGGTTAGATGGCCCGGTGAGCTGGCGCAGCGTGCAGCGGGTTAGATATCCCGGTGAGCTGGCGCAGCGTGCAGCGGATTAGATATCCCGGTGGGCTGGCGCAGCGTGCAGTGGGGCAGATGGCCCGCTGCAACAGTAACGTGTTTGTTGTTGATCAAACAAGCATATGATATGGACGTCTGGAGCCGCAGTCTTCTTATGCCGCGCGGCGTAGACCTCGCAGCTGACACGAGGCCTTCGCCGGATGGACGAAAAACGACCATGTATCGGAAGGTAGCACTTTCAGATGCTTTACCGGAACGACTCCTATGTTAAGAAGGTGATGTGGGCCGTGATTTCACGTGTACAATTTTCAGATCGATGTTCAGAACGCATTATTATTTACAGCATCACAGTCGTGGCCCATTAATGGAAGCTCTGTTGGTGTTGCTGTACCTGTTAATCCGTTCGGATGATCAATCCCAAAATTGCACAAGTGAAGCATAAACAAGCCTAACTTTGGGCTCACTTCGAAGGACTTTCGGAAGCCTTACTCCGCGACCCATGGCCCTCCTCGCGCGCCCGCCGCCCGCCGGCTGGTGTGTTAGCTGCGGTTACCCCGATTACGTCACTTGGTCCGAATGAGACTGGATCGTCGGTCGCGGTGTTCTGCTCGGTGCTTCGGTGCTTCGATGTTCTTCGGTGCTCTGTTCCTAGCGTCGTGAGCGCGCGTCCCCAAAACTAGTTTTGCTTATCGATTCTGTACGAGGATGAAAACCCTCCGGCAGACACGTGATGGCATGTCGCTAGCAACGTGTGACCCCTTTTCGGTCCCCCGTATTAAACCCTACGGGGGTCCCTTACCGATTGCAAGCAGAAGGTTACGTGAGTATAACACTACGGGCATGTTACGTCTTTCGGTCAAAGTCTGAATGAATCTTTCGTCCCAGCCTGGGGTACCAGCTGCCATTCTGGTGAGATGGGGCCGGGTCTCCCGGCCGGTATGACGGCCCTCAGATGCATGCATCATGCATCGGTATCATTCCTGGCGGTGAGGCGTCTTTCCGTAGCAGATAGCCTCTAATCAACGCAGAGGCCCCCACCGACCAGAAAGGATAACCTACCGGTGTACTGCGTCAAATAATAGCATAAGAAGCCCAGTTTGATTTATGTGGCCCCTTGCTAAAGCGGTGTGGAGGGTTGTTCGTCCAGCACATGGGTCCCTTGAATACCATCTGGATGTCCTTTATATAACTTTTTAAAGTACCTTTTGAATGTCCTTTGATGTGCCTCAGCCTTTGAATGCCCTTGTATATACCATACCCTTTGAACACCCATTTGTGAATGCCCTTCATCGCTATTTATCTTATTGCCTTTCATGTCTCAGGGTTCGACCAACCTAAGAGACCCTCTGACAGCTGGGGTCCCGCCCTGGTCCTTATAAAGAGATTGTGCTCGTGGCTGACCCTTGTTGACACAGAATACATATTACAGACCGCGAGCCCTCATTGTTTCAGCGGCCCTGGTCGATGCAAGATGCCTTCAGTGACAATCGAGCACCTGACCTTGTCTCTTTCTTGGGATCGGCTCCCCAGCGCGTTTGCCGGCTGTTCATTGGTGGTGTCTGATCAATATAGCGTCCCTCATCGACTCGGGGGTCGACGGACGCGAAAGACCATATGGCTTACACTTGAGAGCTCTGGCCTGCGGGCTCCAGTTATTCAGTATGACCTTTAGCCGGTCCTTCGTGGCCTCCAATTGGCTCCTCATCGTCTGTCCCGAGGGGCCCGAGAGGCCCCTGGCCATTCCTGATGCTTCACCGGAAGGCGAACCAAGTGCAGTAAGTCACGACTGTTTTTAAAAGCAACGCCTAGCAATGGCCAATACATGTTGTCGGTCGTGTATGCTCTGTAAATGGGAAGCTCTTACCTGCATAAGGATGGAGTGATCGACAATGACGCCAGCAACATGCAAATACGTGCGCAAGCTAATAACATCCAAGTGCACCGTTGCTATGCAGTATATGCATGTCTCCATAAACCGGACCGCCTGATCTACGTCTTCTCCACATTTGCACTTTCAGTCGCTGTAAATAGCCACGTATGACGCACTTATCAGTGACGTCGTAGGTTGTTACCCCAGTGGACGATGATTGGCTTTGAAGAACGGGCCCTCGGGCGTGTTCCCTGGCGCGTGACCGGCACAACAGAGCCACATGCTAAGGGGCCGCTTCGTCTGGTGTCGGCGCTGTCGGATGCCAAGCAACGACCACCAATAAGATGCCTCCTTGGCGTGGGACGAGCCGGGCGATAGCGAGTGCTGATGTTCTTTCAGAAACCGGTAACAACGGATTTGCTAAATGCGTTGAAGAGTCCATCTGTTTTGAGAATCTAACCGGCAGAGGCCCGCTGGTATAAAATTCGCCTTCTAATATACACACGGCATTGCTTAAAAGGGAACTAGCTGGGAGTCTGGCGAGGCTTGGCAAATTTGAATTCATTTTGTTTGGAATTATGGGCGACATTTTTATTAAAATGCAACTGTTTGTCGTTGGATATTGGTCACAAGCAAAGCGGCAACCCGTGTATTTTTGTGGTTCATTCTCTCAGCTACCACCAGAGCGTCCTGTATTCGAGATTGATTTTAGAAAAGTAGCCATGTCCGCTGTAGATCAGCAGAAAGAGGAAGAAAGGGTAACAAAGACTGGCTTGCCTTGGTAACCCGGTCGATTATTGGTGCTCCTATGGGTTCGGACAGTTTTCAAATATATTGGCGAGTCGTATCCGATACATTGGCATAAACCGTGCTGTTGGTTTCGCGTCTTCATCTGCTCTGGCTGCTGAGACCAGAAATCAGTTCTCAAAGATCACCCAAAATGGGCAGGCCATGTTTGGGTACATGAGTGTCTGACCGTCCTCACCATGGACCCACACTTTTGCCAACACGCCCGTTCTCTCCTCTGTTGTCTCTTAAAGTCTCGTGTTGCCCCGACGCCGGTTTGGTAAGATTTGGACTCGGTTTCGACCCATGTTCTTTGCTATTTGAACTTTTGAAAGCCTAAATTTCGTCATGTTTAAACTGTTTGGGTAGTTGAAACCAAGGTGCCTGCAATGTTGCAGAAACAAATTGACCGATAAAAACTTGCCCTTAAATGCATAGCAATTCATAACTTTTTGTGCTTTCTTTCGCTGAATCTCTACTGAATGAAATGCATGAACCTGCGGCCAGTCATTGAAAAGATGTTACTACCTTCCGGAAAATGTGACGACTGGGAAGATGTCTTGGCCGAGCTGGGTCGCTCAAGTTGAAAATGTTCTCGTAGTTTAAGTATGATTCACTTGGCCGGTAGTAACGCTCGTAACTATTCATAGCACTATTGCACCTCACGTTCAGTCGTCAACGGTCTCAAGTTATTCAACGATGTCCTGGACGAATTGCATGGCATAGCACATACATCGGCGAGGAATACGAGGGGTAGCTGCCTGCTACCAGCCGTTCTCCCAGCTAAAATTTTGTGTGAGCCTTGTATTGGAAAGAAACGGCAGTAAATACCACGCACTCTGTGCCAACTACCTCCACCAACTCAACTATTTGCAGTCTTCTTTGCCACAAGATACATGCAACAGTGCATGACGCATCCATACAGGGTCCCGTCATAGAACAAGGGTAAAACCTAGCATCATGTCGTCGCGTCATCATCGCACGCGCCAAATGTAGGTCTGCTCTGGCAGCTGGCAAAGCATGCAAGTCTTGAAGAGACTGAGCTATCAGTTTTGGGGTGATTTGACACTTACGTTGCGATCAGCTGTACGCTCGATCACTCGATCGTCCAGCTGATACGGGGCTGTTACGTATTACAGCCCGTACGTACGATCACTGTTACGATACGATCAGCTGTTACGGGGCCAGTTGTCACTGGGTCAGGTGCCTGCCCGTTTGAGCTGTCAGCGGCTCAGTTTTACTGGCTCAGTTGCCTCTGTCCTAGTTGGTCCTGTCTCAGTTGTCTGGCTACCGTGGTCCGTACGCAACCCACACCCACGTTTGTTTTTTGTTTTTTGTTTTTGTTTTTGTCCGAAAGAACCCGAACTACATCTCACCATTGTATACCCTGACTGCTCAATTGACATGCCATGCCATGCCCAACTGACGGCAAATGAGCGATGTGAGTAACAGCTGTTGGCGGTCACAGCAATATTGTTCGGCGTATCGCCTTAGTGGTACAGTTGACTAATGCGCGTGCGGTTCCGGTTAAGAGGTTCCTAGGTCCTCGTTCGGGTCGTGTTCGACCGGTTCCCCACACTGACACACGAGCTGACAGTAATGAGGAGTGATCTTCCTCTCGCGGGATCAACGTTGCGTCGGCCAGCAACATCCGCGGCGACGGGCTCGCTGGTACGGTTGGCCTTCTAATAGACCTTTCGGCTTGGCATCATTTTACGTCATCAAGGCAGTCCTCCGTCCACTGTACCCGAGACATCGAGATTGCTCTTTGTTGCTGTTGTTTGCATGCGTATAAAGGTAAGTGCACCAACAGCGAGCCAGTGGACAAGGCTGCACCGCAAGGGTCCCGAAAATAGAAACATTCGCCGTGTACATTTTGCGTCCATGTATATCTATGCGTGCCACTAACTAAGATATAACCCAAAAAACCTCGTGATAGATCATCACAAGCACCTTTTAAGATGACTTATCTTGATAAGCTGGTTACGATGCCCCTTTTAAGAATGACGCCCATCATCGGCCTGTAATCGATCCCCCTCAGTCACAAATGTCTGTTCGTTAAATATCCGCTACGAACAAGGCTTGCGGCCATCTTGTAGGTGACATGGTACAAAATAGAGAGGGAAGCGAAACTGAGACAGTTATGTTTTCAGCAATATGATAAGGCGATTGTGACAGAGAATCCGAATTGACTTGACACATCGTGATGATGAATTGCATTTATGGAAATTCATATTGTCTACTTGTCCTGAACATATCTGCATTCTTTCTGTTCTTTAAGACCAACGTTTAAAAATACATGCAACCCATAACACCATCGCACGTGACTTATATGCTGCAAAATTACAGCAGTAATTTATGCATCCTACTCTTAAATTAAAAAAAATGGACTCAGAGCTAAGACTCTAGGACTCAGGACCCTAGGACTTAGTCCTGAAAGCAGAACATATTATCTTGAGTCGTGTCAGAGTCGCCTCCATTGCACCTGGTGCGGCGTTGACTCCATCTTGTGAGTTGGCTGGAGTCGGGGTCGGAATGGGCTCTGCCGACTGCGACTAGAAGTCAGGGTCGACTCTACTCAACAGAAGTCCAGCGCAGATCTGGACTGCATGCAACTGCACTCCATTCAGCAAGATTGAGAAGCACTCGCAAGGTCCAAGTCGTTTACATCGCCGCAAAGCGAAACCCTTGAATGGCGCTTCAAGTTTGGTCTCGCCAGACCTTTCTGGCATCATGTTTTTCGTCCGTTTTTTTCCCAGCTCATTTCAGCAACGGAGTGGCAATCTGTATCCGTTAGGCATGCATTTCACCCATCTATCCCGGACGAGGGGAGTACCCTCCGTCGATATGTCGGGGCCGGCGAAAACAGCGCAGCTCTCGCCGAGCGACTCTCGTTTGCACGGGGACAGTTCATTACACGTGAAGCACGCGCCGCGGCGTAATGGCCGGTCGCATTTGTCTCCGTAATACCAGGCATGATCGTCCCCTGGAGCTTGCTCTCTGTAATTGTTCTCGACTGTTGTAAAATTATGTGTGACAAGATTGGTGTACTGAGACGAAGTCAGATGGACGGTGGGTGGTTCTGGCTGTTATCTTCTTGCTCAGCTCCACCAGCAGTGATATGCCCGAAGTAATGACGCTGCCCATTTTAGACAAGAGTGCTTGAAAGAACGTCGTTGACTTTTCTTGTGCGTAATCGCGCCGCTGTTCGTGGTGGGCCGATCGTCACTTCATGTTCCTTATATACGGCACTTAAGCCCCCGTATCATCCGATTTCTAAAGATATCATGGTGATAAGCATATCTGAAGCTTTCCGACGTCATCGACGTGGTCCCCGCTGGCGATGTGAGGATCTGACGTCGTACTCAAAGTTTCCTGAGCACGGCAACTTCCGGTCCATTTTACCGTTTCAAGAGCCGACGTCCGTCTTCGTTTTATACTTGTGTGTAAATAAGTCGAAATAGCTCCCGTGCTATTTTTGCACAAGTGAATAGCGGGAGGGGACAAATGTGCCTTAAGCGGCCGTCGCAAACCGGCTAGCGTAAACCTCAACTCAGGATACAACTTAACTCCTTCAGCGACTGATTTTTGAGTCAGTATTAACCTGGCATCTTTCAGCGACGAAACCAGCTTCAGTCGTTGAGACAGAATATTTTGCCGTCGATTATGTGTGTATTTATTGCACATCAACATGACGTGTTGCACTTGCTTTGAGACAGAAACGACAAATAACAATAAAACAGGCCGTCGGGCGTAACTTATGGCACGAACCCTCAGTATAGATATATCTAAATATATATATGTATATATATATATATATATATATATATATATATATATATACATGTACATGTTTAAATAAATCTATGTATGCACATATATATTCATCAATATCGTGTATATGATAGTAGTCGTGTATGTCAAAGCAATTTCAGGCCGGTAAAGTTCCATCAGGTTTTCCTCACCTAAGTTTACCGAACTTGTCAAGCAAAGCAGCAGTCGTGACTGATCTGCATGCTTTGTTCATTGGTTCGATTTCACTTGGGTTGCCTGGGTGAAAACAGAAGAGCAGTTTCCAGCCCCAAAATAACTAGCCTTATCAAGCATTCGACAAGGTGCCAAACTCATACCCAAATCTTCGGGTGTGCAAGCCCATGGGGAGTCATGCACAGTTTTATGAGGTCGGGGTTATCCATCGTTCCCCACTTAAGCACTCTCAGTGACTGTTCAGCACGGCAGTACCTACCCGTGGGTGCTGATGAAAAAAATATTATACGGCCAGTGAAAACAAACCATCCGGTCATGACGTCATTCAATCGTTGCAAGCTGGATGTAGCCATAGGTGGTGGCGCCACACTGCGCGCTGTGCGCTGTAAATGGACAATCAATTTCCGTTGTCATATGGCTCGGGAGTTACATCCTTAATGTAATTTTGGGGGGCGATCAGATGACAGCAGCGATCACAAAACATGTAATTACCTCGCAGTTTGTGCAGTGACGGGATTATCCATCGGGATTATCCACTGTGAATGAATATCCATGAATTTGACAGCACACTATATAGACATGATTTTTTCCGCTGCTGGTGAGATGGAACATTACAGTATCTGCAGATTCTCATGTCATGCCATAGTGCCAACAACATTACCAAACACCTGTGTCCCTTAAGGGTTTCGTCATGCCACGTAAGTATATGGAGATCAACCTCCTCGTCTATGTCAACCAAACTTCTCCTGCCTTGGTCGCAGACATTTTAGGTCATGCAGACCGTCTTTTGCGGTCGCTTCAGTATTTGTGAACGATGTACGTATACATAAAACTACCTTTATTTGCGATAATTCTCAAGATAAATCAATGTGACAAGACAAATATTCACAGCTTGGTGGTCAACCTGCACAACACAGCGAACTAAGTATAGGGCTCAATCCACGATAAAAACAAATATCGACTCAAATGTTGCCAACTTGGTAATCAACATACGCAACAGCCTAGACCTGTGCTCGGTGCGGATATGGAACAGCGCCGGTCACATTTGGCTGTCACCCCTCCAAGTACCGCGAGAGAAAACGGGAAACACTTAAAGACCGGTCACGGTAAGATGAGGTGCAGAGTTTCAATACGCCTCAAAGACACCGGATCTAGAAATACCATGACGGGGCCAAATGAGTAGAGTTGTGGTATAGCCTTCGGATTTATAACGAATCATCTTGTTGTTAGGAATTTGCACTCTATGCCTCATTGGTTCCAGAAACATTGATCTTCAGACGCATTCCAATTGAATCGAGCGCCGTGTGTGCGTACTTCAATCACGGGAGGGCGTTAATCCAAAGCGTTACGCTCGAATACAGGGCGCAAATAGCAATGTTTCAGATGCGCAATCTTTCTTGGGGGAGGACAATCATCGGTTTCAACGACGCGTCTTTGCTGTTTCTGGAATAAATAAATCTAATACGTCCAGCCCGTTAGGGCGAGAAGTCTACCTGACGACAAAGGAGTGACACCTCCAACGTCCCAGCCCGATCGTTTGCTGGCTTCTCCACCCGCTCTGTGCGTGCCTCCGAATGTACAAGGTGGTTTGACGATCAGGCACCGAGCACAAGTCTGCGACAATACACCGAACCAAACTGCAGGGCCTGGCGTTTTATGGTAATCCGAAACATCCTTCAAACAAGCTCGCAGATATCACTGATACATATTGCCGAACACTAAATCGTTCTTTCCCTGGAAATCCGTGTCTTCCATGACCTCTTTCTGGCCCCTGTCGCGCACGTTCGGGAAGAACAGGTACGGAATGATGGCGTCCCGCTCCGGCTCCCTGACGCCGAGACGGCTGGCAAACCCGGCCATGTTGTCAACCTCAGGCCTGCCGGCGAGGGGAACGGCGTCACTGGGATGCCCGTCCTCTAGCGGACGCGGCTGGAACGCACGAACGATTGCTGGACTTCGTATTGCCTCGTTGCGAGGAAGGCTACGATCCAGATAACACTGCAATAATTACAGATCATGGTGGTAGAGCTGCCTAGAAGTTTCGTCGCCCCCCTCCCCCCCCCCAGCCCACCAAACCACGTTCCGACACCGGTTTCTGAGCAAACTAACATCGACCAAGTATATGAGGACAACTGGAAAGCTATCAACCATACCCAAAATACAGACAAGGCCCCCTCCATACGTACATGGACGCGTCGAGTCCGGGCGCTACCCTGGCACGCTGACTGCGCTTGGATGTGAAGAGCGTGAAGCTGCAGCGACAGCCGCCGATCATGCCGCTGAAGCCAGTCGACTTGCAGAAGACCTGGCAGTCGAAGCGCTTGCCGGCGCTCATGCCAAAGCAGACGAACAGGATAGCGGCGCCCAGCAGCAGCACCCCGCCGCGCATTCTGCGTCCTCCCGAGCGGGCCCGACCTGCGAATAGGGCACTGCGCTCAGCACAACCCCACAACGGCGAAATTGGGCGCGAGGGACCCCATCTCCAGGTACAGATAAATCACGTTTACCTGTTGGCCTCGAGGGATGTCGGGCAAGGGCAGAGGCGCAGCGTTGCGTGTGGTTACGCTGTTCACGGCTACACGATCGGCATCCCAGACCGACGCGAGTGAGCTGTTCAACACTGGTGACCTCTGTGACCTCTGTGCGAAAGAGATGTCCGACACATTGCCCGTCCGACAATTCCTGACATTGTCCCAGGAACCTCAGATCGACGCAAGAGGCCCTCTGATTAATGTTTCAGGGGTTCGGTCCGTGCCATGACCTCGAGAGCATTCGAGTAGCTCGGGACCTGCGGGGTGGGAGTAAGACGTGTCTCTTGTGCCCCCTACTTGCGCACCTGGCCATTGATAACAATTAACGAACTAAAATACGCCTGGTTATACGGATCACGACCAACGCTTTTTTGACAATGTTAAAGAGAGGCTCTCTAGGTATTGCATTCGCTTGCTCCTGGCTTTGGTCCAGTTATTCCTATTGCAACAGCCGCTGTACTTAATCTCGCGCTCGGATTCCACGCTCCACGATTCCACGAGAATTCACACGCAACGAAAGATGGTCTCTCTTTTTCGCACATTACTTATGGGGCTGTACCTGCTGAATATAAAGGGAGACGGTGGAAATACATCACTGCTGTTAACCGCTTTGGAAAGCATCGATGCTACCCGCGCCATGCTGACAAGCTGCGCCTTCTGTAGTGCCGTGATGAACATGGCATACCAGTGGAGATTGCCACCGACATCGACCAGCATGTTCGGAGCTAACTTTAATTTCCGGTGGCATGCAGGGAAGACTGGTCCGCATTGAGGAATCAATCGTGTTATTACCTGATGGGAAGATGCCGCTGCGTTAGGGGCGCCTGTCACTTCTCTGCACCGATCTCATGCAGGAGAAGGCCAACCAATCCCAAGACAGCTTTTAGGATCAGTCCATCATGGACTTGTTCTGAAGGGTGGGAGTGTAATGCAAAATAGCGTTGTGTACATAAGCGCACTATATACCTTAAAATGCGCAGCAACCAAAGCCGAGGGCACCAGTATCTGTGCGTGACACGGCACAAAAAGATGGCTAGTTTTGTTTCTCTCGAGTACAGGGGCTGCAGCCGTTTTGTGACTTCTCTCAGGTGGTGGTGTTTCTCTCGGGTACAGAGGCTGCAGCCGTTTTGTGACTTCTCTCGGGTGGTGATGGCGACCTACGCATTACGCCACGCATATCAACTACAGGCGTAACGAGCATTTATACTCCAGTACATGTCGAGCAAACAACCGAAAAAAACAAGATTGCTTTCTGCCGGCTGCATTTTTCTTACGACTGCAGAAGTGTTCTGGTCAGAAGGCAGTATACTGATGCAGTGTCTCTGTGACTCAAGTCCACCTGCTCTTAAACCATGTGTTAATACTGAAATGTTAACACAGCCAGTCTCGGCGTGCTCAACTGATGGAGATAGCAAACGAATCCAAGAGCGTCCACAATCTGTGACGATTTTTTCCGGATGAAAGACTGACAAATGAAACATCCGCAAGAAACGACCAAAATAATCTGAACTCGAATCTTTGGCATTGATAAGCCATTAGCATGAGCACAATTCTGCACCGGCATCAGGCGTGACGTGTCGAAATTCGATGCACTAGCTCGTCACGAATTTCCACCACCATGGTTTTACATCGCAGTCATCATAAATTCACTCCTGGTGAGATAGCAGACCAGGCGACAAGCACCTTATGAACGTTGGCTTGGATGTGTGCGGGTTTACAGCGAATGCGCGTCTTATGCTGCAGATTCCGAGCAGGGTCACAGGGCGCTGGCGGATAAATGCCGTAAAATGTCTGGATATCTGTACTCCTACATTTTCTTTCTAACTACCATGTTGTCGTCCCTAGCCCAAGCTCATTTTCCGCCATGTTGCATCCGTGAAGAATCATCTGTCGTAAATCCACACCGTTTTCTATCTTATGCTCGATTTGGCTCGTACTGGACTGCATTACATTTACTAGTCTCCGAACTGGTCCAGTACGGAACAAAGCATTCAAAGTTTTATAATTGTTAGTTACAGTAGTGCTCTAACGTGTTGCCACCATCGGCTGTGGCTAAATCAAATACTGAACTTGCCGCGAACACAGCCGTTCCACATGGCAAAAGTAGCGAAACAGAATTCCACATAACAACAGAGGCAGATTGTTTCAGTGGTTTTAATCACAAGTTCCGCCCGACCTCTTTGACTGGATGGATTTCTGGGATAAGTGTCCGCGTATGTACTTAACTGACCCTCTTGAAATATATTACTGTGCGCACACTTAGCTCTGAAACGGGAAATGGCTACTCGCAAGACCGTGGGCAGAGCGTGACACAAGGTCAAATAAACAAAAATCGTGTGGCTTTAGCGAACCGGCACGTACTGTCCGTCAAATGCAGCTTTCATACCAATCACACCTGGCCTAAATTTTCAGCAAGAAGCGGCGTAATTTTTGTAAGTTGTGATGTGACATTTTCAAGGGCTTAGACGCAGGTTGTGTTATACGCAGAGTGTTTTTGCAACGTTTTATGTATCAATATCAATCAATATCACGTTTTTTTAGCTCACCATTTCATTGAAACGTTCCGAAACGAAATGTTTAAATCACGACAAAGCTAAAGACCACGGTTTTATAACAGGTCCATATGTCGGCGGCCAAGCGTTGCAGCGAGGTGAGGCTAATTTATTTATGCATCTATTTATTTGGCTCATTGGAGCGTTCATTACCCTAGAATTACCCTGTTAGGCGACATTACCCGGCTCTGGCCGAGCACGTTTAATGTCTTCCGTGCCAAGTATTTAAAGCGAGGTTGGGAAGGCTACCTGCAGCCTGTGAATATAAAACGCTTTTTACGGAAAAGGTGAAAACTGATTATGAATTGCAGTGCACGTACTACGATAAAGTATCCTTACTTGAAGGCCGCACCATAAGCGGTCTTTAGGCGCACACCTGGAAGGATTACGTGAGCTCTGTGGTACTCAAGCAGCGTGCCGTTGAGATGCTTCCATTTCCATCGTGATAAATGGTCGGATCTACTATCTCCGCAACCACCGTAACCATAATATAATCACTGTTAACAAAAATCACCGTTTATCACCCACCTCACCCTCTATTTTTCCTCAGCCAAACAAACAACCTCCGGAATCGGGCGCCCCAGTCATAGCGTACCTGCGTAGTAAAAACGCATAAAATATCCTCCTGCAAAGCTCTTGCCGCTTTCTAAACAACCGCTTATACACTGATATATTATGTGGCTAACTGGCCTGCCTAACAGTATGCAATGCGCGGACAGGAAGCTGCGAAAGTACGATAAGACGTTTTTCCGTCGGGATACGGCAACGGACGTCCTCCCGCGTTGGAAGCGGAAGGAGATGGTAGTCATTTGGATTATTTCTGTCCAGTCAACCCGCTTAGGGCCAACGTTAAATATTTTCAGGCAGGTGTTGGTCTCAGCTCCTACCCCCACTTCCGATTCCCGCGCACCCATGCCTTACGGTGGTGCAGCGAAAGACACATGAGGAATTGGCATGGTTTTGAGCATGTAAGAGAACGCCGGCACCATGCGCATTATTTCTCACCCATCTCCATTCAAGTGTTATTATGATGACTTTACGACCTCGTCCCCGCATAAAAAACTAGTGTCGACGCCCCTAGGCAAGCACGAGATGTCAGCACAGCCCATGATGTGCTGACATCAGGAAAATACCGGATCGGACATGCAGCTGTGACCATGCTCTACGTCCAGTCAGGTTTTTTCTTGATGGCATTAAGCCTGGTGGCGAGTGACTCGGAAGTACCACTTACACAGATCACGTGTAAGAGCCAGATCGTTTGGACATAAAACAGGTTCCCTGGCACCAGCCAGCCCGGTCTTCCGCACGCTAGATTGGTGCTCAAATTGCCGTTCTCCGGAAGCTACACGTGCAGCGAAATCGATGATGTTCTGGATCTTGGACGAGTTCTCGGTGACTGTTTTCCTGCACAGTGAAAAAGCATTTCACATGCAAGAGGGCATGCGTTGCACTAATGGTAAGAAGACAGCTAGGTGAAAGATACTGACCTAACTGAAATACCGATAAGAATGCTAAAACATTCCCGAGGCGGCAGAGAGAGACCTGAGAGTCCCAAGGGGAGAGGTAAAACGACACTCAGATTTCCTGTCTCTGTGGTTGGCAAGAGGAGTGTTCCCGAAATGTCGCAACGAAGGCAGGGAGACCGCACAGGGTGGTGGGCGCTGGGAAGGTGAGTACTGTAAGGAGTCATGTTGCGTAAAAACTTAATGACCCTAGCTTGAGGTCAACTGTGTCGCCCCGGCTGGCCGGTTCGGCGGGCGGCAGGCACGGCGCTGCCTGCACGAATATCTCGTCAACCGTGAGATTTGTGGTTGACGGAAGTAAAATCGGGGTTGGTGGAGCCACTAAAGTGACAGCGCATGTGGCTGCTGTGATACCCAAGCGACATAATTGCCTCACAGCGTCCATGGCATATGAAAAGAGAGTGCTTGATTGCTAGAGGAATGCAGCACTCTGGACATACAGCAGTGACGTCGGGAGCTGAATTATGCGCCCGCTACTCACTTCCATTCATAGTTCTGTAGCGTACGGTGTGTAACGCCTCTACAATGGAAAGTGGCGGCTATTTTGAGACCATTAAGCTGACACCTCAAGCGTTTGACCCAGACTTCGGACGTGTTTCCATGCTCGGCGCGTCAGCTGACAGTGGAAACACGGATCGAGCCTGAGGAAAATGACTGCAGGTCTTTGGGAGGATCTTTTAATCGGGATCCAGGGAGTTTCACAGAATGAAAAAGTGGACGCACTTCTGTGTGCTGGTGGCGTGGCCCTCACTGAGCAACGCCATCCTTGAAACAGATGGCGCTGCTGGCTGCTGCTTTTGAAGAGGTCCTAGTGAGCATGGCAACCACTTCTCACCCTGCACCTGCCTACCGTCTAACGACATCGTGTCATCCTCACACTGCCTAAAGCGGATGAGCGCACACAAGTTGGGATGACGGGCGTCAAGCCCAATGCCGGTTATTTAGAATTTGGAACGATGACGTATACAGGAAATACGCAGCGGAAGCCATTCCTGTATACGACTGAGCATTTACAGACTGAAATGCTCACACTGGTGTCATTTGATGGAAGTGCTCACGACTGCGGAAACTACGGCTATCGAAACTGCTAAATCTGAAAAGCGGCTCCTGTGGTAACAGGGTGAGTCAGGCCCCAGTGGATGCAAAGAAGCGAAGAAAGAAAGAAAGCCAAGTCCGTACAGCACGATGCGATATGCACAGCAAGGAAGATGGGGCAGGAAATCGAGCGATACTTTCTGTCACAAGACGAGATATGTTTTGCGTGGGGAAACCTCATTACAGTCGCCGGGAAACATTTCTGTAAGGCTCGGAACAGTACTTGTAGCAAGTGTGAAAGACCCCGGCGTTTTTTATCAAATGTGTGGGATGAACAGACCGTCCGCGAGGCAGATGGCGGTAGCGAGATCAGTAGTTCACGCTGTAATGGATAAACCACGTGGCGCTAGAGAAGTCGCGCGTCATTTCAGTCTGTCCAGCCTGGTGGTCATTGATCAAGTCGATAAGAGAGACATTAATTTATTAACGAACTCCTAGACAATCGGATTTTCCGTTGAAGTTGATAGCGGGCCCAGGCCAACCTACTGGGTAAAGAACAAAATTATCTTTTCTTCCATGGAAGGTAGACTCTCAGGTTCTTTCCACGTCAGCACGGTTGCCGCCATATAGCGAAAAGCGATGGGATTAGCCCAGGGGTTTGGAGCTTCACCAGCGTTGCCGTCTACCCCGAGAAGGAGAGCGTCAGGGACCCCAAGCTGGCCAAGCTACCCAGAGGTGCCAGAATGGCTCTCATCCACGCACATGGCACACTGGCACAAATGAGGTGGGAGGATACTGCCAAACCCGAGACGACATAATGCTGTGAGCTGTGGTCCACACCACTGTCGTGTAGAGCCGCGGGGAGCACGTCACAGTGCTGCCGCTACTTCCGTGTAGCGAACATGCCTCAATATCAGCGAGGAGCAGCGTGGCACATGCCGACGGCCAGCCCAGAGGACGACGGTTCTCAGTTCGTTGCGAACCTTTGACTGATGCGTTTTACCGAGCACCGTGAGACGCGACGGACCAGGAGATGTCAGGAATGTTGAGCCAAACTGTCCGGAAGTTACGAGCGTTCATTTTGTTTCATGTGCTTAAGACGTCCGGCTGAGGCGCCCGGGCCGCGAGGAGCCAGGAATGGCCGCTGTCGAATAGACTGCTCGGACGTCATGGCTGGTCTTTCATTTTCTTTATGTGCGTGATGCTTGTTATACTGCGACTCTGCAATGCATAATACAATGTATGCGGTGTTATAAAATATTGTATGCTAAAAACGACCTGAGGCGAAAGCCGAGGCGGGTTTTGTTCGTAGAAATAAGTATGATAGACGGAGTTCTTGTATTTTATGATCTGGGTTGTATTATTAGGACGAATCCATCTACAGATTTCATTTGCCTTATTTTATTAGACAACTCGTTTTGAGGCTTTCGGTAGGTATTAATAGAGGCCAGATTTTTGTCTGGAAAATCTAGTTTTAGGGTGACTTCAACTGAGATCGGGTGCTAAATCCATTTGAGGCCAGTTTTTGAGTATGATGAAACCATTTTAGTTCTAATGAGAAGTGTTCATGGTTTCAGCCAAAAAACAAAACAAAAACAAAAACAACCACTGAAGATTGCATGGAGTCACCAAACGCATTGTGTAAATTGAATAGGGAAAATAAAGCATACACACGCTTAAAAAGAAAGCCGTTGTTCAGTGCAATTCACATACGAGTTTACCAGGATTGTACTTAACTTCCGTCAGTTCGGAAGCCGAGCTGTATCAGCCTAACGTCTGAGCTCAGCCTCACGGGTTCGAAGAACTGAAGTCCTCCATTAGCCCAAAGTGTTATGACGCACTGAGATCTATAATCTTGACCCGGAGGTGCTCACAAAAGGCCTGATGGCTTTGGATGTGGAGGGCGCCAAGGAACAAGGAAAACAAGACGCTTGATGTGAGCCTCCCGTGGTATCCGGGTATAGACAAGATGGTGGAAGAAGCTGTGATTTTGTGTCTAGTTTGTTAGGCGGCCAGAAATAGTCATGTTCGTGAGCCCGTCCAGAAGAGACGGCTGCCTGACGGACCTTGACAGAGACTGGTCTGTAACTTATACCGTGTACTCGACGACGGTGAGAAGACCAATTATCGTGCGCTTGTTGTCATGGGTCCGTACTTTCATTTTCCAGTGGTGGATTCCAGCAGGGCGATCTCCAATATGGAGGATGAAGTCGAAACCTGTATCGCGGAACTGGATAATCTTATACCCTTTTTGGTATCTGTAACCAACTTGATGACGATATCAAATCGCCCTTTGACAGCAAACACTTATCAATCATTGTGAAATGCATGAGGCTCAAACATCGCAGGTCCCCCTTAGAGGGGGTATCCCCTCAAGATGAAGACCTGCATAAAGAACTTGTCGCAATTCTTCAGCCGTCGTGATGCAGGACTTTAGCTGTAAACAAAACTGCACAAGCGCCTGGCAGCTTATCGGGCTTTGTCACACCTCTCGACAAGGGAAGCATTCGCCAAACTTCTGCTCAAATATTAGACAGGGAGGAAACATTAGACAAGAATGCGGGTGCCGGTCGTGAGACTGTGCTTCTTCTCCTGCCGGGGCATCAGTAGGAAAGCAGCAGATATCAGGGCTAACATGAAAAGGCACACGCATTACGCACCCTACATTCGTACACTGGGTTCGATTCCTCCCGGTTCCCGCCCTTCCTGCCAGAGTAAGAAGCAGGCGACGCCGTATAGCGTCACCAGCTGAGTGCATCGTAAAGCCGCAATGACATACACAAACACGTGTGTACAACGGAGTCTCAAGTCGGCGACATGATCTTTCACAAGCAGAGGTGCTTGATAAAGTCTATGGCGTTCCTCAGTCCAGTTTCAGCTGATTCCCAGCAGTGAACACTGCGTTATCACTGCACCGCCAGAGAATGGCCGCCCCACAACACGTCGGAGATATTTCAAGATTGTGCCGCTCGGTATGTGAAACGGGACCGCGTCTGGGTACACAGAAGATGACCACGTGGACTGAAGGAGAGGTGGCATGACGGTGCTTAGATACAGCGGAGCGGTTTCTGCTCCATCTAAGGCTTCCCCAGCTACGTCTCCTTAACCAAGCCTATAGCCTTAGGCTTGGGCGCAATCGGTGTCCCCGAGTTGGAGAACACAAGGCGGGCAGCTAGTTGAACTGATTACAATAAACTGGTGATGCGACACGGGCTGATGCCACGCTGCTGTTCATTGTTTGCTGTTAAGCAATAACTACAGCCGTCTGTCACCTTGCTTGACAGGCCAGAACAATGCTTGCTAAATTGCTAAAGTTTAGGACTGATATCTCTGCGATCCACTGGCCCCATTCCCTCGCCTGGTACCCAAGTCCCTGTCGAGAGGTGAGGTACGCGCTCGTCTGCAGCCCGGTCCTTTCTCAATCATCAGTGATCCTTCCCCAGTGATGTGATTGGTAGACGTGATGATATTTCTAAGCAAAGGGGAATGGCGCAGGATCGGACGGGAAAGGGCGCGTTATTTAGGCGGCGAAATTATATTTAGGTTTCCACGTGACACGAACAGAAAGCGTGTGATTGAAGACAAGCGCAGCATGCTGGACACTACATTTACTAAGGGATCTAAACAGTGTAAAAAGCTGATGACCCCAGGTCAATATTTCAAAGACCAAGCGTGGTTACACGTGCCCCGGCTTACCAGCTGGGCTGGTGGGCGGCACGGCGCCGGCTACGATGCTGACTTTGGCGACCTGCAATCTCAAGATAGCTTCGAGCGACCTTATTTCTGTTATTTTGCATGACTCGCTGGGAAACCATTTGCAGGTAGACAAAGATGGAAGGAAGAGCGGGTTCTTACTCCCCTTCCAGTGCTGAAGGGGAGGGAAGTTGAGTACCTCATGACGAATGCTGCAACACAGCACACTATTCGATACACCCGTGTGTTTCCCACGGCAGCGAAATCGTGTCTTAAACTGCGTGGTTTGAACTAGACCACGCCGTGAAATCGTACCTGAGAGACTTGGCGGGTGGTGAAGCGAGGGGAAATGAAGCGGACTCTTGGGCAGGTACCTCAGCTGTTCGTCTGTCATTGTGTGTACTCGTCATTGCCCTCCCACAGCTAGTGCCTGTTTGCTGCGTGCTAGCCCGACCTCGACGTGCCACACAGTCGCGTCTCAGGCCACGGGTCTCGCCGGCTGCACCACAGTACACTTGAGACGCCCATGCACTGCTCGTGTCACTCTGTACATGGGGCTGTGTAACACCCGCTCTCCTCTGTCCGCGCCTGTCGCTCTGTACATGGGACTGTGCAACACCCGCTCTCACCTGTCCGCGCCCGTTGCCACACTGAACGGAAGAACACTGCGAAGCGCAAGCCAGGTCTTCCGCGAACTACTCGCAGCTGATGCAGAGCCAGCAGAGCCTCTCATGGCTGTCTCATGGCAAGCCAAGCTATGAGGGAAAATGCCGGAATGTCTGACCGTGCACACTTTGGAAAGCGTTCGGTCCGACGCAGACACTCCAACAGATACCACTGTGCTGTGAAATCACGGTATCACTCTCAGGGAACAGCCCACACGCAGGCGACACCTGCAGTGCACGGAAATGGTACGAGCCGTTACGCTCTTGTTCTTTTATTAAAGTTTCCGAACGCCATCGAAACTTAGTGCCATTGAGTGCCAGCCTCTCAAGATAATCGGGGTTAAGGTCCAGTTTATTGACGGTGGCAACCAATCCGACCCAACATGTCACTCCGCGAAGCGAATGTAACGTGAGCCACGTGGAGCGACTTCGAAATTTAACAACTCAGCTCATACAAGATTCACCTGTAAGTTGGCGGCAAGCATAAAACTAAGGCCGCAAGGATCAGAAACTTTACTCGTCGATGTCTCTAATTCCTGGTTGATGGAACGGAACAACCCACGTCGATTGAAGTATGAAGGGTCTTTTGTTGATTTATAGTGGGAGATCAGATTCTTTGCCAAGCAAGGCGCATGAAACTACACCAGGAACGTAATCAGCGGGTGGTTTGAGAGCCAGGGTCCTTCCAAGGACAAGAGCTCTTCACTAGATGGGGAGCAGTATCAAAGGAAAACATCTGAGATCTATTAACGGACACAATTTAACATTCCGCCCCCAAACAGGAAATTTTTGGCTATGACTCTGCGTCAAACATATGAGAAGCAAAACGGCACTGTATGTTCAAAAATGGGGATACCGGCATGCGCAGTATTTTAAGAGCGCAGCTGACAGCTCGCCCCCCAACCACTTCAGCGCAATTTTTACCCTAGAGTTCTGCATCAGACATCCTGAGTGGCGATGTCTTTGGCCGATTTCCTTCACTGCACGCCACAATGTTGACTCTCCGAAGGAGACTTTTCTAATGCCTCGAGAACACATTAACCAGCGCACTGCGGTCCACAAAGGCTCCATCTCTATAGCTACACAGCCGGAGATCATCCATAACAACAATCCGGTGGGCTTCGCTCCGTCTTCCGACAGCCCCGTTGATACGTCAGTTTCGGTGAGTTACGGACATAAAGTGCACGCCAACACACGCTGGTGGCTTGCAGCCCATGGGGCCACCCTCACCTGTGGACATGTATGATGGAGTCGTTCTGGTGCTTCACGAGTGCGACTGGGCAACTAAAGCTCTTCAGATGCTTCAGATGGTGTATCATAGCCCAGAAATTGTAAACCACGCCTCCCGACCGTCAGCCAATCGCAGGGCGGCCACGCCGGCGCGTCACCAGGCGACAGAAGCCCGGCAGGCCGCCAACTCTTCGGCCGGCGCGTCCTGCCACCCACGCGCCGGATCGCATCTGTTCTGGTCATTGTTTGACAAAGGCCCAAAATAGACGGAAATCCGTCTTGTCGCCGCATCTCTCCCTATAACCCCTCATGCGGTGGAGGCAGATGTGTGGCGTTACTCATGCAATTCAGTGCAATCAAACGGTGACCTTTTTGATCAAGCGCCGTGCACAAAGTATCACCAGTTGTTGGGCAGTTGCTTGATGAGGGGCCACACGATCAGCATCATTCTCCAGTCTTCGGATCCCACGGAATCAAAAAGTGCTACGACATTGCCATTGGGAAACGTCCGTACACTACGTTACGGATTGTGAAACATCTTTTATCCCTCCCTCTTCTCCACCGCTCACGCGCACCGGTAATGTTGGGCGTCTCTGCTCCCGGCTGGTTGTACTGTCTGTCTGTCTGTCTGTCTGTCTATCGGTCTGTCGGTCTGTCTGTCGGTCTGTCGGTCTGTCTGTCGATCTGTCGGTCTGTCGTTCTGTCGGTCTGTCGGTCTGTCGGTCTGTCGGTCCGTCGATCTGTCGGTCCGTCGGTCTGTCGGTCTGTCGGTCGGTCTGTCGGTCGGTCTGTCGGTCCGTCGGTCTGTCGGTCTGTCGGTCTGTCGGTTGGTCGGTCTGTCGGTCTGTCGGTTTGTCTGTCAGCCTGGAAATTCACGCCCACTGTCGGAAAGTTAAGTTGAGTGCGCTGTGCACTGCAAGAAATGCACTGTGCTCCCCGTGTATCGACTTTGCTTAAAGGGCTGCAATTCCATATTTTCTCCGACAAAATGTCACCGGTTGATTACTCTGCCGCTGGGGCAAGTTTTTTTTTTAGTAAAACGAGGAAACGCGCTCTCACGATATGTGGCCGGCGTCCAGCAGCCCTCATTCGTTCATTCATACATTCATTGCGGAGAGAAAGGTGAGCCATAGCGACGACCAAATGCGTCACCCGAGCTCCTTGCTTTGAGGAATGTCAGAGAAACTATACATCTCGAATGAAGGAAAGCGTGCAACGGGTGTGATAAGAGAACCCAAGAAATGCGGTAACTTTTCAGGGGACCTAATTGGTACGGTACAACAGCACTCTCATCGGCTTCGCGGGGTGCATTTCGGAGTCACTGAAGGGTCTGACAGCACAGAAACATTGCAACATTGACAAATGGCAGTGGCGAAAGAAGGGAGATCTGGTCTTTATAGAGGCGGAGAGTGTGGCCTTAGTGAATTTTTGGAATGCGTAACGACGCCTCAACCGCTGTTCAAATCTGGAAAGAAAGACTTGAAAGCTGATCAATAGCTGGCTGCGTCTTGGTGGGCAGATCGCATGTCCTTGCAGAAGAATGCAGCAATTTATGTTTTGGATAATTTAGAAGAAGAGGGTGAAGGCTGAGGGCGAAGAGGGCGAAGAGAGCGAAGGCTGAGTGACCAGTCGCCCATCAATTTCCATACAATACTGCAAGCGATTCAACCCATGACGCGACACGAAAAACTGGCTTACTGATGTGTTTGTATCCCAGGAGCCACCTACGTCTCTGGTTGCCAGCACATCACACCCAGCACATCAGGCAGGCATTCCGGCAGCCAGAGGTGGGGTCGGCGAGGGAAGCTCATGGTGCAAGCACAGATCGTCAATAAAAACTCCGTCGCGTAGCGAAGCAAGCCCGCAAGCATTTGTTGTTTAACATTTGGGAGTGACGCATGCCGTCACTCACGATTTCGAAATTACGTTCGTAGAATATTCGCCTTGTTGTTCGGTGGACGACAGTAGTGATATGAGCCCAGTTAGCGAGTGCTTCCACAGATACACCAACCCCACTTTGAAACGCTGACACGATACCTTAGGCGGGCGGAATGGGGCTGGAGCATACCTGGTTGTTATCTGAGAAGGGGCACGTACTTTGTTAAGCTCAAGATAGTCAATGTAGTGTTGTGAGAGCACAATGACCGCCAGGTTTTGACACCGGGCAGGAATAATGCTATTGAATTCAGTCGTATGAGTAAATCCTGCGACGGCGTCTGTCCGTTAGTCTACTGTACGATAGATGGCAGCACGGTATATTACCTGGCACTCCTACTGCACCGCAGTGCTCAGGATGAGGGGGGGGGGGGGGGGGGGACCGCCTCGAGTACAACGTTTTTTAGATGGCTCGCAACCATAAACATGCCTCGAATCCAGGCCGTCTATTCATTATTCACACCAAAGACGCATGGACACTGAGGACGACCGATGGACGGATTATTGTACCTACTGCTTTGGAGGGGCCTTGCGCCACATCATTCGCCTCGGCCCCCACGATTCTGGATACAAATCACCACGCAGAATCGCTAGAAACCATTAAATATAGCCTTACACGTTGTGATCTTTCTTCCGCAGGGGAACTATACTCTTCTGTCCCAATGATCTTGATGGGGATATGCCTAGGACACTAAAATAGCTAGGATAAAACATTTTGGCACCTTATTGCGCGGAAACATCGTCGCGAGGCGTGGGCGGGCTCGCAATCGTGTCAGGCCCTAGCAGACAGCGGGCTACGATATGAGTCAAAACCATACCACCGCAGCAGAGACCAAATAGTCAATGGACACAGAGCCTCCGAGTCAGGAAACCAAACGGTCGTGGCATCCAAAATGGCCAGGGCTCCAACACAGTGAAGGCAGGATACTACTAATCAGGGGTGTGGAATCAATTTCATTTGGAGTGCTTGGGCCTCTTCCCCGCTTTAACGATAAGCTTAGGCCTCTGAACTTGATGACCCCCCTCCCCCTCCCCGTTGCAGGCGTTGCAATGCCAACATCTTCTCGTGATTAAACTAGCTTTTGACCACATAAATCCTTGGAAAATTTTGCATCACCTGTACTAATTTGGGCTATTTGGGAGCTTGAGCCACACCAAAGTTTTGCAAGTCTTAATGCACATCACACGCTGGGTTCACAAGTACTCAAAGCTCGCAGGTCACTCCATTACCCTAGAACCGCACACCTGTCTCATGACCTGCCACACTCCCCCGACCCCGTCCCTCGCTCGGACCGACCTCGCCGCCGCGCTGAGCTCGCCCGACCCCACCAATCATCACACGGCACGTGTTCGCGTGACAGTGGGATTCCAACCAATCAGAGGCCCGCTCCGGTCAAGCCGGGTCAACTTGCAGGATGAGGCAGCGGCGGGCATTGGTTAACTCAACCCTATAAAATCACAGTGCCAACATCCAACAAAATAGCAAACTTGTGCTGCAATTTGATTACGGGCCTCTATATCCTGCGACCCACGCTTTTAATGCGATCTGTTCACTCTATTTTATTGACCAGCTGTGCGGTGAGGATCTTCGGGGTGACCCAAGAGCATTATGGTTATCATTCATGAATTAAGATGACACGATCATCACATTTAAATTTTCGACCGGTAAGTCAAAGAATAATTCTTTAGATGTTGACGAGAACGCCGTGAGACGTCTTTAGTTAAGCCGAGAGGCTTATGAGCCTCGAGGTGATCTTTATCCCGTGGCGACAATGTAGCCGTAAGGTGCTGATGCAGTCAGCAACACCATCTGGCACTGGGACTTTGGTGAGAGTTCTCCCAAAACATGGGGCGGGTCGGAGACCATCACTTTGTGAGGTGGTTAGCATATGCTGAGAAACATTTTTCTGGGACATCACTGAAAGGAAAAGACAACTTTTCGATCACCTTGTTTTTATTCTAAGACAATTTCCCATCATCTTCAATCTCTATCGCTTCGTTAGCCTTCAAAATTCGTATCATTGAAATGCCATTTAAACACACTTTAAGAGAACATATGAAAGTCACACGTAATTCAACACACTGCTGCATCTGAAGCACCGGAAGTAAAAAAGACGATCCGCTTGTAAATCAGGCAGAGTTAACATAAGCGCTCGCCAAAATATATACGATGCCCACTAAATATGACACCAGCTCTGAATTCGTAGAATTTCACTTCTTGACATGCTGGACAACAAACCTTATCACGCAAATTATTGCGACACGTGCATTTTTGCATCACAAGTTTTCACATCCATATTATCCATGCACCAACCGGGTATCACAACAAAGCACGATAAAATACAAGCATATGAAGTAGGAGGAAATTAATAAGTTCATCACTAGTTTGCACCACCTGCGTTTTTGCAATGATATAGCCAAGCCCAAATTCGCTTACACGGTCAATGTGACACAATACCACCGGTGCACTCCCCTTTTGCCTTGCCTTAGTTCTAATCATTGCAAAATACTGCAATGAAATACTATTTTTCTAAATGTGGGCAAGTTTAAAACGAAGCAAAAAACCGGAGCACTTCAAATACGGATCATTGCATCTCGTGGGAGGAGACAGAAACCCTACCTTAGGACCTTAACTTGGGGAAAGGAAAGATGACGACTGGCTTCCTCATTCAAAGGAGGATCGCCAACGGCTTTTGAATGCAAAAACGCGTGTGGCGATCACGAGTGTGTATACCATTTGAAAATAAATGGGACTGGACCGGAGCAAAAGGAGAGTGCTGTATTGTGCCACACTGACGTTATTAGCGGGCTCGGCTCGCGTTCATCGAAATATCTCTCAATGCCAGCGTTACGATGTAATTTAAAGCTGACCGAAAGCGAGCTCCATGTTACCCAGAAGTCACCGACCGATGCTAGATTTTAGGATTCAAAATCTTCGTCAGGATAAACCCTGGCCTCTGTTGAAAATAACGCTTTCTCAATGTTAGTCTTAAAGGTCAAATTTAGGGTAAAATGTACCCTAGTGCAACTGCACTAGGTTCAAAAGCTACCACAATATTTTGGATGTGGGGCGCTAGTCTTCTTCCACGCAAAAAAGCTAGCGTCCGGTGCAAGGTCCTGACCTGACCATTAATGACGTTTGATGTCATCATAAATGATCAAATGCAAGGCCAAATTCCAGATGGGAATTTTATTACTCCTTAAAACACCTGCTGACTATAAGGCAGCAGGATCCTCTCCAGCACAACACTTAGTGTCCGGCGAAAACTGTTCAGGCTAAATATATCAGATCAGGCTTAACACGCGCTCGGGTGGGGGTCAAATTGACCCCCCGAAGGTTTTTCCAGAATGGTTTCCGATCAACGCGGCGTAGCCGCGCCAAACTTTGCTTAGCTGTTCAAAATTGAATAGCAGATAGTTTGCTGTAAGAAATTTAGATGCATCTTTTAAGGTCACTGACCTATGGCAGGTCAAAGTCAGGTCAGAGTTTCAGCAAAGTCAATTTCTAGGGAATCGTTCAATTCGATACAACGGAATGTTTGACGAAGCTACACATCTTTAAGATGCTTTACTGGGCAGCACAAGCATTGAATGAGCAAATTAAGTTGACCTAAGGTCAGGTATGAAGGTCAGACCAAGGTCAAAACCAACCTGTTTCATTGTTGTAGGGCTTGCTGTATGGGGTATTTTCCGGTGCTCATTTTGAATTCCTTGATAGGAGGAACCACATCATACATCTTCAGTTAACTTCTTAAAGGTCATAATAGGTCATTGACCTAAGATGACCCAGGTCGACATTTTTAAAGAACATGCTGCCAAGCGTAATCTTTGTCCCTTATTCAAATGCGAATCTCAGGGCAGTTTGTTATTATTTTGGTCACCATGACCTTCAAAAAGTCAAGCAATGTCACTGACCTTAAATGAGTTTGTGATCTTTTTGCTTAGAAGCAGTTATTCAGGTTCTGGGGACACTTTGGAGGCCAACCTGAAATTTGACCTTGTTTGACATTATTTACCCTGAAGATCATGACCTAATGACCACAAACTTTGACCCAAGTGTGTCACGTACAGGTCAACACACCTTGCAAATTTGGCATATCCAGCTTTCTTAGTTCCCGATTTCTTAGGGGGAGGACAAATTGACCCCCCTCCCACCCGAGCGGGGGGTATCTAGCCGGCTACCCGGTCGTGTGTTAAGGTTCCAGGTAAAATGCAAGGTGAAATGATAACAAACCTCATCTATTTTAAGGTCACCCGTCGAATTCGAATTTTAGGCATAAGAATCTCCTTCAGCACACAAGCTTCAGTCTCTAAAAAAGTGCAGATCTCTCAAGTTCAGCCTTCAACGTCAAATTAAATATAAAATGAAAGAGAACTTCATATTATTCAAAAGTCACCCCCCCCCATTTTGTATTCTAAGCTTCAGGATCTTCTTCATCGCCTAACCTAACGTGTGCGGAAGTCTGAACCTCTCAATAACACCTTAAAAGGTCGAACTCAAGATCAAATGACTCCCGCACTCCGAATATTTCCCAGCGCCCGTCCTAGCGAGCATCGAAAGACCCCTTCTTCTCAGGGCGAGCCTTTACGGCCAAATTGAAAAGTTACGGTGAGATAAAATACCGTTGTAGTAACCTTATTGATATCGCACCTTCGTGACAACTGATTCCGACGGTACTTTATTATATCATTGAGGTGGCATCATTGGGCTCATTACGTGAAGGTACCTTGTAGCCGATCTTCGCTTCCAAAAGGAATGTTCCACATTTGAAGACAATGAAGCAAAGCATCAGACATGATGAAATAAACTAAGTTATAGCTATTGGCACGTTTTTTTAAGTGGAAAAACCGACCTAGACTACAAAGTTTCTCTATTTAGTAGATATGCTACCCAATACGTAATTCTTTGCTCACGCCATGGGCCGTCTGTATGACACAAAGGTGCTGCCAAACTAGCCGCGCGAAATTTTCACCTTCGCCCTTACTTGCGGTACTTAAAACTCGCTGAGAGATGACAATGGTGGTGCCGGAAGTGTTCGCTGAGGTGAGACGACACACCGATACCTCTGGCTCCGTCAAGAAATGACTCGCGGTGCCGGAAGTATTGGTATGTGCCCTTTTGCTCGTGCCCTTTCGCGTAGTATTCTTGCACATCTACGTTGTCTACGTTCTATATTTACCCGTATTCACGTACTCGGTTTTGACGTCATAAGTCGCTCGATTACGAGTCTTATTTTCGTCATAACAGGAAAGCGAAAAACATGTCCAACTTCTTATGTTATACAGCACAAAAATTGGCATGTGACTGAGGCTTGCGCAGCTTGCTCAACATTGATTGCGAGCCAATTGACGTCCACTACGTACGTCTGGAAATCGTGCTTACGAGCGCCTGATCGGAATTGACAAACAATAATATATGTATCTGCCTTAAACGCCAGCTGGCATAAGTATAGCATGGTTTAAATGACGATCATTGGCGTCATGCATGCCTGAGTGGCCTTAAAATAGTTTGCCCGAAATGGTCTGTGCATATTCGCAGGCTTGTTACTCAGAAATATATAATTTCGACCTCAAGAAAAGCAGGGCTGTGAACTGCACTGAATGATCTTCAAATGGCTATTTCCGTTTAAAACCCCGTAAAATGTGAAACACTGTTTAAGCATCGAAATCGTCTTCAGCGCAAAGAATCAGTGGCCACCGAAAGGTTCTGACCTCCTGAGATCAGCCTCCGAAGTCAAATGGATGGTCAAACATCGGAGTTTTACTTCAACTAAGGTTTGCAGGCCATAAGCATCATCATTTTTCTAGCACAGAACCTAGCGTCAGTCTCTAGTATATCACTCGAACTAGAATGACACGTAATTCCATTTCACTTTGAAGGGGCGAGGCACTTTTGCACGCACCAGTCTTCTTCAGCGCAAAAGCCAGTTCCCGTCGAAAGATTTGGACGT
Source organism: Pollicipes pollicipes (assembly GCF_011947565.3). NCBI lineage: Eukaryota > Metazoa > Arthropoda > Thecostraca > Pollicipedomorpha > Pollicipedidae > Pollicipes > Pollicipes pollicipes. The sequence continues at coordinate 58,092,052 of NW_023596576.1, read as the reverse complement.
TTCAAGGTCACCCCTCACCGTTAAATGAGAAGCCAAATGACGGGTCCTTCATTTCCCGCAAAAGGTATTCTTAGGAAGGTCAGGATCAGAGCAGATAAAATCGACCAGCCACTTTTGGACGAAATGAAGCTCCCAATGTGTGACCTTTATGGTCAGCGGACCACAGCTCTTACGTTGAAGATTCCGGTGCTAAAATTGAAAAATAGACCGGAAACTTCTTGATAACATTAAAATACTACGCATTTTACCCTGCATTCAGTCATGAAAGTAGACTCGGGAAGTCACGATCATTCGACGGACACTTGTTTGCGCGCTGAAGGAGAATAACTGAAGGAACATTATTTTAGCAGTCCGAAATCAACCGGCAAATTTTGGGCGAACTGGTGTTTTCAGGGCCGCCGCCAATATTTGCTAAAGGAAGGGGAGGACTCAGTGGACTGTTACGGTAAGCATACACGAGCAGGCACAAAGCCCGTTAGGCCTAACTACACATGTGCCATTTTTCTATTATTTGAAACAAATGTGTGATTTGGACCGTCAAAATCGATCGTAAATGGCTCTAAAGTGCACTAACGCGTATATGATACATATCAAATGTGAAATAAATAGATACTGACGTAAGCAACACGTACGCTGAAGCACGAAAGGAAGATTCTGTGCACAACCAGTACACAAATTGGGTCCATTTACGCGGCATCTCATCAGTGCACCCGAATTTTCAGGCGCACTTTCTGCAATTATTGTATGATCATTCGAAGGGACGGGTGCAGCACTTCCATATGCAAGCGCAGGGGTCTGCCCGGTACATGGTCTTGGTCTGCTCACCCACGTGCATGTCTTCAGGCCAGCTGTCCTACCCCTACTTCACATGACACCCTCCAAGTAGACATCACTCAGTTTTCAGTTATCAAAAATGGGTTTTAAGTATCCGATTTTCTTGAAAAAGGACAATATGATAGCTAAAAAATATCGCTTCAGAAAATCATGCTGGTTATGCCGTAAGTCGGCTCATATACTGTCATATATCAGTAACATCAGTCGCTTAATCTCAGCGCCACTACAGTTGATAATTGCGACCTGCCTCCTCAAGGAAGTGTGGATCATTCGTACACATGTCAGCTAAAGCTGACGTCATTGCTGAGCGAACTGGGTTTCTGTATCCTTTATTGTATGGTACCAATGACGTCAATAGGATACCAGGCAAACAGAAAAGGCATTCCAATGCCAGCCAGAGGGCCCTGCGCGCTGATCAGGGCCCCTGACTCGATGAGGGCCTATAAGTCAGTCATCCACCGCTGGCAACGCAGGGTCTGCTCCGTGGCAGCATGGGCCTGACGGCCCATTTCCCAAGCAGTGCCAAAGCCGAGGCCAACGATCTGCATTGGTCGGGGCCCCTCAGCGCTCAACGGGGACCATTTGCTGGCAAGGGCCTCAATTCGGCCAGAGGCAATGTTCGAGGGGCCCGAAGAGCCTAGAAGAACCCCCGGGCTCGACAATTAAGGGCTCGATTAAAGGGTCTTTATTAAGGAAGGATTGAGGCACGAAGTGGTGGTCAGAGTCTTATTCAGGGGCCTCGACCTGCCGGACGGGCCCTCAAATGACGGTCAGAGGGCTCCTTGCGCCTATCAGGGCAACCTAAGCGGGTTGGGTCAGTGTGCTGGTCATGCACAGCCAGTACCTCGCAGTACGGTCCGTATCGTTATGGATATGAGGGCCCACTTATCAATCAGTAAAATGCCGGAGCCAGTGAATTGCACTGTTCGGGGCCCCTGCATCCGCTAGGGACTTATAGTGCCTAACAGACGGCCCTGTGCTCGCAAGCGGCCCAAACCGGTCAAGGATAGTGTTCGATGGGGCCCGAAGAGGGATCCGGGGACGCGGCGCGACCAACTATCGAAGGTTTAGTGAGGGATAAGGGCCCGAAATACCGGCTGGAGGTCACGTGAAGAATCACAGCCCATGGGGTCGTGGTCTGAAATATCAGTCCGAGGTCCTCTTGTACTTTTTGAGGAGCACTGAGGCGATGCGGGCGTCTGAGTCGGCCGGAAACCACGCATGGCGAACAGTTGGCTTCCTGTTAGCCTGAACCCTAGGGACCCATTTCCCAAGCAGAAGCAGGACCGGGGTCATGATTTGCGTTGGTCTGGGTCCCTGAAACAGCGTTTGGGGTGGAGTCCGCGATTTGCGATGTTCGAGGCCCCTGACACAATGCGTGGCTCCTGTGTTGGTCAGGGGCCACAGTGACTAACGGGGACCGTGTGACGGCAAGTGGCCCGAGTCGGCCGTCGCCACACAACAAGCCGACTCTGTAGACCTCAACCTCCATAAACGGTTGATCACTTTTGAAAACGCAGCCATTGATCGGTATCCCAATGACGTCATCAACATCACGTAATAAAAGATCTCATCCCCTTTGAAAACGCAACAATTGTTTGGTATCCCAATCAGAAACCAGTGAAAGAACATTCACCTGGCTCTGACGTCATCATCAGCTGACAAGTGTGCACATTAGACGAACTACACTTAGCTGAGAAGCTAAACAGCACCACTATCAGCAGCACTAGCGGTGTGAAAGCACGGGTTCGGGGCTGGCGACGCTATTTCTGATGTATACAATAATAAGTGGATTAAGGATGTAAGCAGCATGCTTTTCCGAAACAATGCCCTTCAAATAACTTGTCGTCTAGTTTTCAAGAGAATCGTATGATTGAAACCTACTGTTCTTGAAATCTGAAAAGTAAGTGACGCCTCCTTGGGTGGCCTCCCTTACCCTATGCCTTGGTGTTGTATTGCCCTGGCCTTGACTATAGCTGTAAGGTTTTGGGATCAAAAGCCTATCTTTTGTGGTAGACGGACAGTGCGACGCAAAATTTTTCAAAGTTTCTAGCAATCCACGATATGCTGATCTCACAGAGACGAAACAGTGACTGCATGCAAGTTCCTGTTGTCATGCTTCAATTTCACAACTCTAATTCGTACCGCTCATATAGTGGTGGGGGCGTGGGGGGGGGGAGGGGAAAAGGGCCGCGCCTGATGCCAGGACCGCAGTCGTTCACGTGTCGTCCGGCGTCCCAGTTACGGACGTTCCGCTGTCATTGCAGTTGTTACAGTGCCACCAGGTCGCAGCCGCTGGGCTGGATTGACGGGCCAGTGGGAGAGAAACCTCTGTGACAACCCCCAGAGAACGTAAATTTTTACCTCATGTCTTTCCATGCATAGCCATAGGGGCCATGTTGGATATTCCCCGGAGTTGGGAGGAGGACGCGAGCAACTGCCGCCCCCCCCCCCATCAATTCCCCACCCCTCACAGACAAATTGGCCTTGCGGTCATCTTTGTCATCCCTCAGGTCTTTGTAGTCCTTCCAGAAGAAACCATTCCTCATCATCCCTGAGCTCCAGTTTGGCTCACCCCGATCTGTTGGCTCACCGGCCTCACACATCGGTGACTTCGCGTGCCCCCCCCCCCCCCCCCCTCTAAGTACCTCACCTAGCCCCATGGAAATCTGTAGCAAAATGGTTCGCTCTAGCGCGTAGGAAAGACGAGAACTTATTTGTGCATAGGCGGTTTATACTTGTCATCTCAGCGGGATTTGTGGAACTACACCCCGGCGCACAGACACTGGGTGTGAACAGCTATCACCGGAATGTTTGGATAGCAGAAGATGCGCCCACGTGCGACACTTATCATCATAAAAGGCTTTGTAGTCCCTTGTTCCACGTATCTGTGCCTGACCTGAAAAGACACTTGTTTCGCATCCATAAACCACTGGAAATTTGCATACATTGTGTTCCGAACAGCATCATAACACAGCGAACAGGGGTAGCTGTATCTGGCTGTCTGACTTGTGCTACTTCCAATGGGAGTGGATGGTGCGGATACTCCCTTCGCACTGTTTGCTGCTCCAATGAGCGCATGTCTGTTTTTCCCTTGCCATTTGAAGGCGCTGCAACCAGCGAAGCGGATGATGACAGGGATGTCATTTTGCAAGCTCCCGTTGGTCCCGCTACCATTTATACGAACAGCATACAGGAACAAAGCAGCGTATGTTAAGCAGGCCGGCGCGCCTCTCCACAAACAAAAACTGGACTGGCCTCAATGACGTCTGAATCTTTTGCTTCCCCAATCTCGCTGATTGCGCAGATAGGGAATGAACTAAGAGGACTGCCGACTTTTGAGAACTTGACATGATACCCACGACGTCACGGCGAAAAGTGTTTCAAACCCCGCTCCCCCCTCCCCCCCCCCAACCAATCAGTTCTGTCCCGCTGGAGCACTTTGTGATTGGGGTTTGGAGGATGCTGCTGTTCGTGGTGTCCAATAGCTAACCGACTAATGCGAAGTATCCGACAATGGACCATTGGGTCATGATCCAGGTCAAACCGTTACGCCGTGTTCTGTGACCTACAGGGTAGTACACCGACAATGACATGCATCGATGTTGGACCGCGTTTAGCGCAGTTTGGAGGAGCGATGTGAGTGCCGATCGGAGCCCCGCGCGTTTATGGGAGTTGTTCAGATGACGCAGCTTGGCTAAAATGTCGGCATCCGTAGATAATTACTTACGCGATTGACTCAGGGGTCCCCGATCGGCGCAAAGGGCTTTTTGACAGGCATTTGAGGATGGATTATGGCCTTATAGGATAGTGGAACGGAATGGCAAATTTTAACTACACGCGTCGCAATAGGAATTTTTGTTTCTGTCGAGTGGCATGCTTCGTTTTTGACAATTTGCGATATATATATATATATATATATATATATATATATATATGTATACATATATGTATGTATGTATGTATATATTTGTTTGTTTCGCTACGATATAGGCCTTGACGCTGAATGACGCTGAGGTCAGCCGGTCGATGTAGCTTCAGAACTTTACTATTAAAGCCCACAAGTGTATGGTGTCAACCGGTTGATTCAGTGTCAGATACAGTATCTCACCTTAAGTGATCTCCAACTCAACGAACATTTGGAGAGATGACTAATATCCATGCCCTGTATTGTATACTTATCACGATCAGAACCGCGACATTAAAATAACTACCTAGCAGCGTAGTGAGATAAAATCGCACATCAAAACGGATTGTCATGTTTCACGACTTCATCTTACAAATGATCTAAACCAAGTCGCAGCTATTTATCTGACAAACTATGGGATGACGGCTTCGAGACGGGATGTAAAACAAAGTTTCCTACTCAGCTTGTCAAAATCGTTCACGGTCCGCTGGGCAACCCGGAGAGACCTCTGACGATAGGCGTGCACCATCCCGTATACGATGGTAAGAGTGCTGATGAAAAATATGGAGCCGAAGTGACAATGCGTAAGGCGAGGGAATCCAGGGTAATTGAGGCTGCGGCGTGGATGAGATGCGGATGACCTCAAAGTACACTGTGATGTCCTCCACGCCATTGGGTGGGCATCTGGGAGCTGAGAGCTGGATACCAGTGAGTCGAAATATTCTCTTGGTGGTCTTCCACCAGTTATTAGGGCTAGAAGTCATGCAAATCTCTGGTCAATAGACAGTTCTTGCTTGATTACGGGTGATACTGCCGGCATAATTGACCAAACTCGGACTTTGCCCTTTGCAATGTTTGAATGCATGCCGTGCATGTGTTCATATATATATATATATATATATATATATATATATATATATATATATATATATATATATATATATATCTCTCTCTCTCTCTCTCTCTCTCTCTCTCTCTCTCTCTCTCTCTCTCTCTCTCTCTCTCTCTCTCTCTCTCTCTCTCTCTCTCTCTCTCTCTCTCTCTCTCTCTCTCTCTCTCTCTCTCTCTCTCTCTCTCTCTCTCTCTCTCTCTCTCTCTCTCTCTCTCTCTCTCTCTCTCTCTCTCTCTCTCTCTCTCTCTCTCTCTCTCTCTCTCTCTCTCTCTCTCTCTCTTCGCTCTCTCTCTCTCTCGCTCTCGCTCTCGCTCTCGCTCTCGCTCTCGCTCTCGCTCTCGCTCTCGCTCTCGCTCTCGCTCTGTGTGTGTGTGTGTGTGTGTCTGTGTGTCTGTGTGGGTGTGGGTGGGTGTGTTTTCGTGTGTGTGTGCGTGTGTGTTTGTGTGTTTCTTTACAAGTGACACGATTGCTCTTTTGCTATATTCCCTACATTTTCCATTAACCGCGATATGCCAGAGTGGAATACTGCCATGTGCATCTTCTGACAAATCAATAATCATGGAGCCGTCGGTTAAGCACGAACTCCTGGTGAAGTTCGATTATTGTCATACTTGGAACCCCCAACGGACAATGACGGAAAAGTCAGGAGTTACAGGATTTTCTTGCTTATAGCAAGTCACCTTGCCATGCTCCATACTCTCCCCACCACCTCTCCTTGACCTGTGTGCAGGCCTGGCCGAGCTCTCGGTCATTGTAAAAGACGCCTGGCGAGCTTGCACGTCACACGCTGGGTCCGACTCGCACGGGCCCCAACGATTAATTCGACTCATCATGATAATGCGTCGAAGCATACATGTGATATTGACATGGTGCGGAGGCATGTAGCATTAAGTATGCGGAAGTTCCACAAAGAAAACTTATTGTATGTGAGCAGGCTCGTCCCGAAGGCCGTCGATTCTGGGCTGCTTTTACCGAAGTTTTGTTGGCAGGACAGATCCGATGATATCTGGCCGCGGAGCTCGCCAACATGGCCGATAAACTTCACGTCAAGTCCGCTCACGATTACCAGGGTAAGCACATCTCGAGGCCTTTACGTACATGCATATTCTGAAGACGAGGTAGATAGGACGAACAGATCTCCGTCATTGCAGATAGTCTTGCTAGATGCTGGCCACAATCAGCCCGCGCTCATAGCGCTCGGTAAGGCGGGCAGGTCATTTCACTGAACAATGACAGTTGGTCAACCGACAACGTTATCTATTGATTGACTGACTTTCGGGCTGTTTATCCATGTCGCTGTACGCTCTACCGATGTGCTGGGTGTGTTGCATGGTAGGTATTAAATATTTCAATGAAATGTTTCACATCATATTGACCGCATTACTACTGCTCTTCATGATCAAGTGGTGTGCGTCTTGTTGTTCCAACTGGGGGGCGGGGGGGGGCTTGAATTTTGGTGCGCCATGGCCGCTGAGCGCTGATATGGCCAACACATTCGCCGGTGTTCCGTGCAAGGGTGCGTAACACCGTGCGCCGCGTTATCTTACAACAAAACTGCGACGAGGCGCTGTTACCGGTGGGCAACGCGATATCCCTATCTTCTGTTGCGTGCACACACGACAGCCGTGGCGTAGCAGTAAGTATTCTTCCGACTAATTGATATCGGCTAAAGCGTGTCCGCATGAGGCTGAAACATTGCGGTCTTTCCCTGATCATGTAATATTACTGCAGTACTCTTTGAACTTTGAAAGACACTACTTCCATTACAACCGATGTTGCGGTAATTCATTATGCCCTTGTATTGCAGAGGCACTTGCTTGGTGAGTTGCAGAAAGGACTTCCCATTCGTGAGTTCGTACCCTTCGTAAGCACTAACCATTTTTTAGCGCTTACCCACGGGCCTCTTGGATGGACCAATGAAAATGTGCTGCTTGCGTCGATTGTCAATACTTATCTTAAGTGTGGTGAAATGTTCCTGATGATATATTTAAAGTGAGACTCAACCCAAAGCGCAGTAAAAGGGTTAGCACTGCGTTAACACTCGCCTCGTGGCTCACTGCTCACCGATCTTTTCGTGTGTGTCCATGAGTGTTACGTTGACACAGACATTGTTTGTTTCTGCGACGTACTGTACGCCACGGTGGAGTTGGCAGCGGCTGTATCGCCACAGCCAAAGCTTTACGCTGCGTCACGGTGTGAATTTCAATCACCCTATTTTAATCCTGCACACTAAACCCACCACCTTTCGATCCGTCGCATGCTCGGCCGGTAACATTGGCCCTGACCTGCCCCACCGAACCGCTGTCTGGACGGAGTGTCCCCGCACAGTCCCGGCTGACAGCCGCCGCTCACGTGCCGTGTGCGCCAGCCTCGAGTGCATCAGCCACCTGGTGGGGGACGGCGGCGACGTGGCGCGTCTCGACCCGCTGCTGATGAACTCCTTCTACGAGCGGTTGACGGCCAACCTGGCGCGGCTGCGCGCCGCCGAGCAGCGGCCCCACCTCAGGGTAACTGAGCGCTCGGTGGCGCACTGCCTCCGCGGCGGAGCGGCGTACTGCCGGCCCGCTCCGGGAGGTGGGACCGCTCCGAGCGGTGACCCCACCTCAGGGTAACTAGGCGCTCGGTGGCGCACTGCCTCCGCGGCGGAGCGGCGCACTGCCGGCCCACTCCGACTGCCAGGCCGGCACTGCCAATGACATTTCAGTTCTGGTGTTAAATAAAGAGTGTTAAGTTGATTAAAAAAGTTCACTAAATAAAGAATGAAAGGAAGGCGCGGTTTTGAGACATGATACCATCTCGGCTCATTGCGTGGGTCATTGGCAGTGGTGTCTTAAAGTTGCAACAATTGTTGTGCTGTAAATGTTAAAAACATGATAACGCAAGGATGAGAGCGCGGTTAAATCGTGGTAGGGTCACCGAGATCCGGACTTGTCCAAACAGTCCCGCGGATTGAAATACATGGCATCATGGCAGACACCTTGGAGGTGCTGTGAGACGCTTTCCTCCCAGACTATATCATTAGCTTGGTCCTGCAATTCATTTGACACTCGCTCGGGCGAGGTGGGGCAACTCCCCCCGCCCCCGCGAAGGTTTCTCCAGAACCCCTTCTGAATGGCGCGGCGTACCTGCACCAAACTTTGTATTGCCTGCGATAGCTATATGGATAGCCAATCTTTCGGTATACGGAATTAAATATGCCTCGTAAAGTCGATGACCTGAGGCAGGTCAATGTCAGGCAATGGTTAGTTTGCGAAGGGAACTCCCAGGGAATCGTTGAATCTGGTCCGTCAACGGAGTGCTTTGCAAAGTCGCTCATCTTTAAGACGTTTTCTTAGGATAATGACTGGTTTTGTTGACCTTAAGTCAGATAGGGAGGTCATATCGTGGTCAAAACAAATTCGCCTTATTACTGGGAAACTTCCATCGTGGGGTAGTTTTGGCATTCCTTTCAAAACCACGGAGACGTAAACATATGTCATTGTTGTGTTTATAAAGGTCATGGAAGGTCAATACCGGTCAGCCTAAAAGTGTACCGATCAACCTTTTGCTTCGATGATCATGCCGCTTAGTGCAGTTCTTTACGCTGATTTGAGATTCAACTATCGACACAAACTTGAATGTGTTTGTTCACCTTGACCCCCTGAAGGCCAAATAAGCTTACAGACACACGAATACCAGTGATACCTTGCGTTTAAGAGGTATCTATATGAAGGGTGACTGCATGAGGACGTCCGATGGCACTTCGGATACCAATCTGTTGCCAGGTCTTGTTTGACCCTTTGGCCTATATGACACAACCTAGTGACAACAATGTGTTCATCGACGCAATGGAAAAAGTGATTCATTTCGTCCAATGTGATCAAACGGCCTGTGATGCAGAAACTGTTTAAGCTGCTGGAGCTTCTCGCTGTCTGAATACAAGGGGAATGATGTATTTCACAACGTATTGCAACTTGAGATGTACAGAACGTTTTGATTTCTCCTCGCGTTCAGGTGATTTCGATGTTATTATTTATATGTTAAAATGATAAACCACCGGGGTATCATTTGCTGGGTGCACTATACCCGACTGCTGCGCTGAACTATGTTGGTATGTATAATTCCGTTGTTCAGCTTGCCTTGATTGTGTGCGAAATATTTGTTGAAAGCTGGCCTTGAGGAAACGTTTAATGTGAGTTAATGTTTGTTCAGTTTTTTTGCACATTTGTTTTCTTATGAGCCCTTGGCCATCATTCTGTTCATCATTACGTTGAAATGGGTTAAAAAAACTAGAGAGATTTTGCATGATGTATTATAGAACCTTTCCAGTGATGTTGAACCAAAGCTTAACAAAATATCTTAGAAATTACTTGTAGCGGGACATGCGTGCCGTTTGTATTGCCATTTGTCTGCTTCCAATTGCTTTGTCTTATTTTGTACGTGCTGAAATGGTCCCTCGTTTTCTTGAGCTGTCATTGGGCGGCACAAGCCAGGTCACTATTTACGGTCCGGTCGCAAGAAAATTTGCTTATTAGATCGCAGATACGGCGTGAGGCGGGGCTTTAACACATTCAGCATTCTAAGGGTGTGCATCTCACGGATCTACGTCCTGACGATGCGCACAGAAACGAAATTAACTTCGTTCATTCAGTTTTTATCTTGAAAACAGGCTGTGAGTGCCAACGATTTTGTATCTTGGTTTTACTTGAAGCTTAGTCAAGGGCAACTCCGTGTTGATTGCGCCGCCGAGCTCTGCAGCTTTTCGTCAGACACTTTCGGGACGCCGGGCTTTTATTTTGATTCAAAATCGTTTCGCTTTGGCCTGAATTCTGACCAGCGTAGTAGTTAGCGCGTGGAAGCAGTGGCAAGCAAGCTTGCTGCGTGTTGCTGGTGAGTTATTTCCATTTTTATTCAGATAACAGCGCACAAGATATCCCGCTTCTCATTGACGGTCAACTGTCTTGCAGTATTGGGCATGATGCGAAATCGAGTAAGCCCATCTTTACGAGATCAGCATGATCAGCATGTGCGCGGGCGCGCTGATCCGGTGCGGCGGCGCGAGCGCGCTGACCCGGCGCGGCGGCGCGAGCGTGCTGACCCGGTGCGGCGGCGCGAGCGCGCTGACCCAGGTGCGACGGCGCGAGCGTGCTGACCGGGTGCGGCCGGGCCTCGTTCCAGGACAGCCTGCAGTCGCTGCTCGACGAGAGCCACCATCAACGGGCCAAGATTGACCGAATCTGCAGGCGGCTCCCGCTCCAGAGGAAGCTATCCAAAAAAGGTGCGCTGGGTTGGCGCGTTTTTTGTTTTTGTTTTTTTTTTTTGCTCCTTTTACTCGGGTATGACGGTAGGTAAGTGCTCTCTCACCGGTCCATATAGAGATGAACAGGCTTCATATAATGCACAAGGTGCCTCGCTGTGTGGCAAAATGTAAATGTAAATGGACGAGCCGTCCATCAGGTCCTCAGCAGTGGATGTTTTCGTGTCACCGCCCTTAAAGTTGATTTTGCGAGAACGCCGTCCACCGCAAGTCAAGTCTGGAGGTTGTGCGTCGGTTGTGTTGTGCTCGGCTGTCGGAAGTGCCGGCGAGCGTCGCATTAAGCTCCGCTGTCAGAAGTACTAGCGAGCGTCGCATTAAATTTTACAACTGCGTCATGCATGCATTTTGCTCGTTGAACCGAGATGGAAGACCTTGAAACGCAACGCTTCCCAGAAACTATTTTTGGCATCCGAGATCGTCCTTACGTCAAAGCTATTGCAATGTATGAACACCCATTATCTGCACTGTTACTTGAGGATTTGGCCTGGTGCGATGTCCTACATTTTGTGGTATTAGTATTGGTTCGGCTGTGCTAAAAAGTAGTTGCAACTTCAATTTTTTATTTTCATTCGCCCTGCGCAAACCCAATCGCAAAATTCTCAACCGATCAAAGGACGAAAGCAAAGATGATGCCTATGTGAAATGTTACAAATATTAAAAGTTCGGCTCGATGAGTGCCAAACCTTTTCAAATCACGACATGCACACAAGAGGCGGCGCCGCAGATTTTGAGTGGGGGAGGAATTTCCAGAAAATGGGGCTTGGTCACAGGGGACTTCCCGGACAGTGTTGTATTTAATGCAGCGGGGGATCAACGAGGACACGTGATTCCCTATCGGTTTGTTACATTATCAGTATTCATGTAAACAAATAACAAGCAAAAATCCAGAGCAGGGGCCTTCTGATTAATCCCGATCTCGATCCAACACAGGACCTTTCTGAAATCAGGGCTTCCTGTGCCAGGAAAGGGCCTCCCGAGGCGTAGGGCGGCCGCTTGATCCCGAGCAGGATCCTTCCCATTCGCAAAAGGGCCCTCCAAATTTAGCGAAGGGCCTCGCTATTCCAAACAGGCCAGCCGGATCAGGAACTGTGGCTATCTGAAACTGTTGCCTGAAATGGTGCCAGAAAAGGGCCCTAAGGCTAGAAAATGAGTCTCTTAGTTGATAAGGGGCCTTAATTGACAAGAACACCAAGAAGTTCATGACCGGGGCATCCCAGTTCAGAACGATGGCCTCCTGGTTCAGAATGGAAGTCTCCTAGTTCAAAGCTGGGGGGGGGGGGGGACTGCTAGCTCATAACCGGGGCCTCCTAGCGCATAGCCAGGGCCTCTTAGCTCACAAAGGGGCCCCCCGAACCAGCAGCGGGCCATCGAGTGGAGGGTCCTGATCTAGAGCGTGGTGTGCCTAATTTACAAAGGTGGTCTCCCGGTAAGGCGGTAAAGGAACCCCGATGTAGGGCAACTGCTCCCTCTGCCCCCTCGCCTTCCCCTGCGCCGTCCCCGTTAGAGACGGTCCCGGCCGCTCACGAGCCTGCGGGCCTGCCAGTTGAGCGCCGCCGCCGCCGCCGCCGCCGCCGCCTCCGCCTCGGCCCGCGCCAGAGAGGCGGTGCTGAGCGCCTGCCCCTGTGTTACAGACTGTGCCGGCGGGCCGAGCGGACGTCAGCCACCGGCGCCCGCCGGTGAGTCGCCGCACGTGCGGCTCCGCTGCGTGTCCGCGCTCGTTAGGTTGGCCTCTGGCACTGTGTGCGGTATTTGGGCCCGCGGTGGTTAACATGCGGCGGTGGGTGTGCGTCTGTTTGCTTTTTGTGCGTGGAGCGGGTCTCTACAACGTTGTGTATTGGCTGGAGGGCAATTAGTGTCCAGGGAATGTTTGCATTCGGAAAGCAGTATATTCGCCCGGTTCTGTCGAGCATCTGAGGTCCGTTCTTCACAGACAAACGCGGTCACGAGGTGCTGTGACGTCAGTGGTGTGCTACCTGTGACGTCACATTCGTAATGTAGTTTGCTGTGATGTGTCAGATAGCTGCCGTGGGACGGTGTTTCCCATGTAAGAACTGGTCTCAGGTTATCACGATTGGACATGTTAATGCGACTGTGTTGGCGTACGCTTGTGCGTCTTCAACGTGCCTTTATAGTATCTATATCCCCTTATTATCCTTGGTGTTAGGCTTTTTATTTGATCGATGCTATTTATGATCCCAGATGTGTAGCATCTGCCTGAATCGACATTTGTGGTTGTGGTTGTGTGACAATCGACATTGGTGGTTCCAATGTCAATTGTCCAATGTGAATCTCCAATGTGGAATAGCCCCGCGGGGTGGGCACGTAACTCGCATTGAATTGAATCCTGAAATGTTGCTGAACAAAGAGTGGAGACATCGGCTGCGCACGAGTGTGCCTCGGCCGTTGCCGACGACAGCCAGTAGGCGTGCGTGTGCGTATGTGCGGTGCAGAGGCTGCGGTGCGGGACGGCGGCGGCGACCGCGTCTCGACGGCGGCGGGCTCGCGCTCCTCGCTGCGCTTCTCAGACGTGGCCGGCCTGGAGGAGGCCAAGGCGTCGCTAGCCGAGGCCGTCATCATGCCCGTCCAGTTCCCGCACCTCTTCACAGGTGGGCTCCGCTCGCCGGCCGGCCGCGCCGCCGGGCCGGTCGGCGGCCGCTGCGGTGCCGCGGCTGCCGCGGGCCGCCGCCGCCGCCGCGCCTTCCGCGCCCGGACGGTACCGCTTCGTCGAACCGGCTCTGCCACGTTGGTGCCCTGGTGTGCACGTCCAAGTTGGGCGCGAACTTCACCAGCGCGGCCGGCGAGTTCCGTCGGCGGTTTGGCGAACGCGCGTCCGAAGCCGGGTGCGGCGCGTCTGCGCCTCACCCCGCCGGCGGGCTGACGTGGCGCCGCCAGGGCCGGGCCGGGCCGGGCCGGCGCCACCCGGCCGCCCCACAACGACCGCCGCGGGGGCGGGCGCTGTGCCGTCCCGGCTTCGCACGCCGTTTGATGTATGACTGCCGCCGTGGCCCTTTTTGTGGCGCGCGGGTGGTTTGCGTTAAGACCGCGGTCGGCGACGACGTTGGAGTGGATGAGGCGTGAAGACCCTAGTGAACGAGCGAATGGTCTCGCTGCCCGTTGGAGGCTCGCTTCGGTTTGTCGGGGATGGCGGCTGACATCGGATTTTGTACCCTTGCAACTTACGGAGGCTGCTTTACGTGGTCGTTGTTGGATGCTAATTGGCTGGAATTCTATCCATGCAAGCTAACTTTGCCGGTTTTGCCTTCCAAAAACATCCCCACATAGCTGCATTTCCGCGCTCAGACTCGGCCACACCACGCGTCGGGACGGAGAGCCGTGCTGGTCACCAGCAGCTGTCTCTCGGTGAGCGTGACACGGTCTGGCGGCCGCGGTAGCCGACTGAGTCGCCGCATCGTGTCCGTCAGGCGGCCGCCGGCCCTGGACCCGCATCCTGCTGTACGGGCCGCCGGGCACGGGCAAGTCCCGGCTGGCGGCCGCCGTAGCTGGCGAGGCCGGCGCCACGCTCTTCCCTGTCTCGGCCGCCGACCTGCTCTCCTCCTACGTGGGCGAGACCGAGAAGTGCGTACGGCCGAATCCACGGCGCCGAGCTCGAACGTCCCGGTGACATGGTGTCGTCGCTGTTATGACTTCAACGCGCAACGAACTCGGCATGCTCGTAAGCGGGGATGCTGATCTGCAACAATGCTGCCAGTAATGCGCCCTTCCGCACCTAGCCGTTACAAATGTGGGCACGCGGTCGTGTATGATACTGGATGAGCCGCGGCCGGCAGCAGTCCCCGGAATCGGACCGTAGCGAGGCGCTCGCCGCCGGCAGGGCCGCCTGACCACCCCACTGTCGGCAGGGCCGCCTGACCACCCCACTGTCGGCAGGGCCGCCTGACCACCCCACTGTCGGCAGGGCCGCCTGACCACCCCACTGTCGGCAGGGCCACCTGACCACCCCGCCGCCGGCAGGGCCGCCTGACCACCCCACTGTCGGCAGGGCCGCCTGACCACCCCACTGTCGGCAGGGCCGCCTGACCACCCCGCCGCCAGCAGGGACGCCTGACCACCCCACTGTCGGCAGGGCCGCCTGACCACCCCCACTGTCGGCAGGGCCGCCTGACCACCCCGCCGCCAGCAGGGACGCCTGACCACCCCACTGTCGGCAGGGCCGCCTGACCACCCCACTGTCGGCAGGGCCGCCTGACCACCCCGCCGCCGGCAGGGCCGCCTGACCACCCCACTGTCGGCAGGGCCGTCTGACCACCCCACTGTCGGCAGGGCCGTCTGACCACCCCACTGTCGGCAGGGCCGTCTGACCACCCCACTGTCGGCAGGGCCGCCTGACCACCCCACTGTCGGCAGGGCCGCCTGACCACCCCACTGTCGGCAGGGCCGTCTGACCACCCCACTGTCGGCAGGGCCGCCTGACCACCCCACTGTCGGCAGGGCCGCCTGACCACCCCACTGTCGGCAGGGCCGTCTGACCACCCCGCCGCCGGCAGGGCCGCCTGACCACCCCACTGTCGGCAGGGCCGCCTGACCACCCCACTGTCGGCAGGGCCGCCTGACCACCCCACTGTCGGCAGGGCCGCCTGACCACCCCACTGTCGGCAGGGCCGTCTGACCACCCCACTGTCGGCAGGGCCGCCTGACTACCCCGCCGCCAGCAGGGACGCCTGACCACCCCACTGTCGGCAGGGCCGCCTGACCACCCCACTGTCGGCAGGGCCGTCTGACCACCCCACTGTCGGCAGGGCCATGTCGGAGCTGTTCGCCCAGGCGGGCCGGCTGCCGGGCCGTGCCGTGGTGTTCGTCGACGAACTGGACGGGCTGTGTCGCGTGCGCTCGGGCCGCGAGGAGGAGCACACGCGCCGGCTCAAGACGCACCTGCTGCAGCTGATGGACGGCCTGGTGGCCGGCCAGGCGGCGCGCACCTTCCTGCTGGCCGCCACCAACTGCCCCTGGGACCTGGACCCGGCCTTCCTGCGCCGCTTCCAGAGGCGCGTCCACGTGCCGCTGCCGGACAGGTGCGCGGCGGCCGGCGCCTCGCCTGGCGCGGAGATTTCTCCGTGGGTATTCAGCCCCCGCCTGGGCGCATTGGCAGCATCGGCATAAATATGAAAAAGATAGTCTGGGGCTGTCGATCTTGCGGAAAGAAGATCCCATTTCAGTTATTTATACTCGCGCTGAATTATGGCATTCACCGAACCCTGACGCCGCTCGGTCAATCTCGATAAGTGGTCGGCTTTCAAAAAGCTCGACTTACATCCCCTCGTCACTGCACTCTGGCACATGACACATGACGGACCGGTGGCGACGCCCCCGACCATCGGCCGACCGTGTCCCGCCTGACCCGGACGGGCGGGGTGGCGGGCCTGAGTCACGGCCAGCCCGGCCGGAGGGCGGCCCGGGTGTCGTCGGCCCGGCCCGCTCCCGACGGTGACGGCGGCGGCCGGCCGGTCAGGCGCCGCCGTCGCAGCAGCCGGCGCCGCCCCGACAGAGCCCGCTCGCACGACGCTCGGAACGATCCGCTTTCGGCAGTGTGTGGCTGCGTCTTAGCCTGCAGGGTACTGCTCGGTCTGTGTCGTGGAGAGGACCCTGCCCAGACACTGAGGGAGACGGTCTGGTCCATCACGGGGGGACCCCGGCTAAGCAGTGCCATACGTTGTTTGTTGGGCGCTGGCCGACACCGGCCGGGACAGCCGTTTTATCTGATCTGTGATGCACAGGTGCTGTTTGGCTGCTGTACGCAGAGCAGAGATACGCATGGCCTCTCACATGCCTCGCATGACAGTGTCCGGTCCATGCTGTGACCAACAAGCCGGCGGCTGATGTCTGCCTTGACCCGCCAGCGGCGTCTGACCCGTGCCGTGACCTGGATGACAGCTCCTCACCCGTGTTGTGCGCCGTAGGGTGCGTCTGCCCACCGCGACCTGCAGCGAGCCGCCCGCCATCTGCAGCGGCCCGCGGGGCGTGTGCTGACGCCGGCATGTGCCCGCAGCGCTGCCCAGAGACGGCTGATCGAGCTGCACCTGGCCGGCACGGCCACCAGCCTGACGGAGTCCGACTGGCGCGAGCTGCTGTCCGCCACCGACGGCCTCTCCGGCTCAGACCTGGCCGAGCTGACGCAGCACGCGCTCTATCAGCCCGTGCGCGAACTGGAGGCGGCGCACAGCTGGCGCCGTCTTGGCGACGGTGAGGCGACGGACGCCGCCGCGCCAGTGCCGCCGGCTCGCCGGCGTGTAGGCGCGACCGGTCCCGGTGCGCGCTCGGCGCCCGGCTGACCACGCCGGCGTGATTCCTCCCCGAGTCCGCACTGCTGGGCGGGGAGCAAGAGCGGGGGGGGGGGGGGGGGCGTCGCCCTAGGCCTCGCTCACGTTTCCCGTTTATCAGCGACGTCCGGCCGGAGATAACTGCGCCGGCTGTCGCGCTGGTCCGTTAGCTGCCGAGACAGGCGTCAGCTGCCGGTGGATGTGGTGCGCACCGCTCCACGCCGAGGTCCCCCCGCCGCCGTCCGGTCGGCGGTCTCGCGCCGCGCACGTGCGTGGGTGTGGGCCGGAGGAGGGGAGGGGCCGGCCGCGCCGCCGCTCGTCGCCGCCGGCCCTGTTGCGTCGGCACGTCTTCGAGTGGTCGCCGCCGTAACACAGCCAGCCACTCCGTCTGGATTAGCCCGTACGTCGCCGTCTCATTTGGCCGGACTGGCCGCAATTTACGGGGCGTGAAATGCAGGGACGTGACCGGCCGGGCCGGCGCCGGCTGACCCGGCTCGGGGCCGAGTGACGCCCGGCGGGCGGGCGCGAGCCGCCGCCAGGCCGCTTTAATGACCGGAGCTCGTGCTTCGCGCCGCGGCCCGGCGGCGTGTCGCCCACCCGCGCCGACTCGCCGCCGGCCGCGTGCGGATGGGGGATGCTGAGAGCGCTGGAGTCGAGGCCCCGCAGGTCTGCTGAGCCGGGGCGGGTGCCTGGTGGTCACAGGCTGTACGCGCATCCCCCGCTTCTCTAACTGGCGGGCTTTCTCCGTGGTAAAAGTGGTGCTGACGGTGATAGATGCGGAGAAGCCGGCAGCCCTCCCGCCGAGGTGGCTTTTACAGCTCAACACTGAAACACGGAGTCGATTAACTGGAGATGGGTGACCTAATGCGGGGATCCTTCTGTTGGCGGTGGCCCGTCGCGCCACTGCGGTGGCCGCCGCTGCGGCAGCACCCACCGAGAAATGTCCCGCCTCCACACCTTCATCTGCACTAACGGCCGCCTGCAGCGCTGTCAAGCCGCCATTTAGCGTTCACAAGTTAGCCCGGCAAAAAGCATGGGCAAGAAAGCACACCATGCCCGGGCGCGTCGAGCCAGTCAACACTCGAGACCGACAGCCGCGCTGTAATCTGCGGCCGGCCAGCTGCGCCCTCTGACGCCGTGCGCGGAGCCGGGCCTCCTCTCGCGGCGGCGGCGGCCGGTGCTCGCGGGCCGCTCATCGATCCGGTGTTTCGTCAGGCGGTTGCCCCGGGGCGGTGGTGTGCGGCGCAGCCCGCTGGTGGGGCATGCCCTGCGGCGAGATGGCCGCCAACAAAAGGTGATGCAAGCGAGCTGGCTCTCAGCTGCTCGATTCCAGTCGTTTGTGAAGTCGTTAGGATGCGGGGCGGCCATGAGCCGGGGTGGATGTGTCCCAATTTATATGGCTTTCATGTCACACTTTATGGCCTTACTTGGCGTGCTGTTCATGTTGGCCTGGTGGTTTTCGGAGTCGGTTCTTCAAAGGAGCAGAGCTTGGGCTTTCCCCGTAAAAACCGAGTTTGAGCCTGAAATATGGACAACATAGCGGCAGAGATCCAGCAGCATCAGCGTTGTTACTGAAAGTGTTTCCAGTTTCCAGAAGGAATCTAAAGTTTTGTGTCCTGATGCGTCTGTTGTTTTTTTCCTCGGAATTTTCCCTTTCTCTGGAGCAGTGAACTCCCTTGAATTCATACCCCCAGGTGCCTCAAGATTAGGGTCAGGTGGTCAGGTCAGGTGGAACAGAACTGCTCACCCGTGTCAAAGGACCCGATGCTCTGCAAGCTGTTATGTTGTGCGCTCAACATGGGGCCATCCGGCGGCATTCACCACCCACGACCGCTTGGGAGGGGGACAGTTTCCAGAGGGGAGAGGGACAGTTTCCCTCTATCTGACCTGGTATGCGGTGCCCAATTGTGGGATCGGAAGGAATAAAACGACAATTGACAGTTTCGTTTAGTCTTGCCAAGAACGTGCTGAGTTGGCCATTGTCACATGGCTGATGCAGTCAAAGGCCAGCATCACCCCAATCACGAATATCATCACGGAATCTCGAGCATCACGAAAATCCCTGAACGACTCCTTTGCCCCTTTATCAGCCGCAATGTTATTTGTAATGTAAGGGGCCGGCACAGAGAGAAAGAGCGTGTGCTTGAGCTCTGAAGAATCATGCATGCATTGAAGCTAATCAAACCATGCCAAGCAAACACCAGTTTAACTTTAGCATAAAACCCGGCCTTTACCCTTATCCAATGACATTGGAAATGCCAAGTCACCTAAGCAAGCATTTTCCGCTCTTGCGGCATGACAGCATATGTGTATATATATATATATATATATATATATATATATATATATATATATGTGTGTGTGTGTGTATGTGTGTGTGTGTGTGTGTATATATATACATGCTTGTTTTAATAAAAACGATCGCTAAATCTGCATAAGCAAGCTTTTTGATGCATCGTTCGAGGTTTTGCGTTCTCGACATAGCAGCATTTGTTAACATAAAGGATTATTCGTGCGCATTCACTCACATGGTCGTCGATGTCTTTACATTCTGACGTTTTGAGACCTTATCTCATCGCCGGATTTATACACCACCCAATAACTGAAGAATTGTGCAGGAGTATGTTTGTTTAGGGCCGAAGAGAAGTCATCGATAAAGATGTTTTATCAAACTTGACCCGGCAAGCCCGACAAGTTTAAATGCACCAATGTAGTGTATCAACAGAAATGCAATCTCGAAGGCTGCAAACTTTGCTTCATACACTACATTACTGTAACCAGGGCACTCTCGCAATGTCTGACGATACACGTACGCGACGGGGCACCTCTGGACCACATGCGATGCGAACACGGCAGGACATTAACACAGCAGCTGATGAACAACACTCACATTCAGGCATGCAATGGCAAAAGACGCCTTCAAATTTGAGAGAGCGCATTCATCAACGAATTTTCCCCAGCTCTGAACAAGCAGACACATTATTGCATGGCTCTTGAGTTATAAGGTGGTAAGCGGTAGCTACGGTACGCCTGATTGTGACTGTGTTTCTATATGTGTGTAGCGTTTTCGTTATGCATGCATCTTATACGCGTTCAAATAAAGATAGGAAATTGGTCTCCTCCGTACTAAAAGCCATTCTCAAGATAGTGCTACACACTTTTCGTCCCTATAAACCCAAACCTTGTTACCAGTTCCATTTACAGTTCTCCGGCGATGAGATAAGGTCTCGTAACATTAGAATGTACGGATATCGGCGAATGTAAGAGTGATGTACGTACAATCTTTTCTCTTAACGATATAGCGAAGTCAAAAGCCCGGTACTTCGAGCGATGTGTCAAGACGTTTGCTAACATGATATCAGTGGTTGTTTTTAGTGAAACATACATAAAGGAAAATATTCTGCTAAGGTACATTAATGCATACATATATATATATATATATATATATATATATATATATACATATATATATATTATGTATCTTTCTTTGAACTTTATATTATGTATCTTTCTTCCTATCTTTATTTGAACGCGTATAAGATGCATGCATAACGAAAACGCTACACACATATAGAAACACAGTCACAATCAGGCGTACCGTAGCTACGCCTGATATATATATATATATATATATATATATATATATATATATATATATACGTATATATGTACGTCTGTGCGTGGGCGTGCGTGCGCGCGCGCGCGCGCGTGCGTGCGTGCGTGCGTGCGTGCGTGCGTGCGTGCGTGCGTGCGTGTGTGTGTGTGCATGTGTGTGTGTGTGTGTGTGTGTGTGTGTGTGTGTGTGTGTGTGTGTGTGTGTGTGTGTGTGTGTGTGTGCATGTGTGCGTGGGGAGATGCTTAGGCAGAAACATAACCATAACAAGTTATGTGACTAGTCGACTACGCTTCGATCCGAAGTCCCACTCAAAAGTATTAAAACTGTCGTCGAGTCTTCTTTTGTCAATTTCAATAGACTTGGTAGATCCGGTGGTCGCCTTCAGGGGAGAGCCGAGGCAAGACCGTGCTTGCCATCTGGCTGCGGATTGCATTCTGCGGCTTGCGAGTCGTGTGGCATCTCGACAATTGTGTTCTGGAGATGACCGTATTGCGAAACAACGCTTCTGTACTACTTCAGACGATAATTGCTTTCCGAAGAATTTTGCGGCAACATCCCTTCCGTGCCATCAACCCAGTCACAAAATACAGACTCTTCCAAGGTCGCGCAAAGGTGACGACGTTCCGACAGGATGAGATTCACGTAACCAAGCTGCACTGTTGCAGAGGGCCGGTTCATGGCGTGCGAGTCGTCCCACCCGGACGCCTTCGCCTGCTCTGTGGCCGACATCCCCTTCCACGCGGTACGTACCGAGTCCCGGCCCGAGCACCGCCTGCCCTCCGGCGGGGGCACCCACTTCTGCAGGACGATACACCGGCGGCCAGACGTCTGTCAGCGGTCCCAGCCGCCGCAGCTTGCTAGTCGGATTTGTTTTGTGCTGTTACTAGATGCTTTGTGAATATGGCGTGGCGTAAAGTAGTATGGTAATTGCTGATGCGAGTTAGCTGGCGGTGTTATTCGCCAGGCCACGTGCTGAGCGTGGCGACGCCGCAAAGACAGCGAACGTCTGCCGTTTGGTAGACAGGATGCAGTTGGCGGCATAGCGTATCTAAGATAAGTGAAAAAGAACATGGGAAAGCTTGTGCGTTTTCAAGATCACTGGGGGCTGCAAACGTCTTGACTTCTCTGAGAATACGCGAATATGTGGCGAGGAATTTTGCAAACTCACCAGCCTTGTGGTGTGCAAGCCGAATAAAAAGTTGCGAAAATCTGTAAGCTTGGAAAACTACTGGCATAATGGTGGGGTGGATTATAGCGAGATTGTATTGTGACCTAGCGTGCTATTGCAATCGCTCATGGGCCGTTTTGTTTCTGTGATCAGACCGTATATCACTACCCGGCACCGAATGAGAAGATCGCGTTTGGCGTAATCACAGGGTGCCTGCTTGACACGTGTATGTACCTGCGGGGTACGTACTGTATGTACGCGTATGTACCCCGAACCTGCGGGCCCTGCAGTGACGGAATCCGAACACATGATCCTGGAGTCGGCTTTCTATCCGCGCGCATGGCTGGTTCGCGCCCAGGCGGGACGCGGCTCAGACTCGCACGGATCCCAGCGCGAGCTCAGCGAAGGTGACTCGAATGCGTACACTCGGCGCCCCAGCAGTAAACCTGAGGACTCTCATGACACGGCGTGCACCCCACATATGATGACGGCGGTGGAGCGTGCCCATCTCGTAGGTCATGGTGTGTCACTTCGTCATGACAAGATGTGTGGTAACTGCTTTCTGCATTGGTGTTAGTTGTTACCTACTCGAGTCATCTGCCCGAGTGCCGCCTATCGCGAACGAGCTTTGACAGTCTAGATTGCATTATACCACATTTCAGCCTGCATTGACGAGTGCTTCAACGTGGACTAATGGCAACGATCGCCGTGGTGTTGTGGTTGTGTTTCACGCTCTGTGGATTGTGCGTTCCCCGCCCTAGTCCTCCACCCGACTCGGCCCGCCCCGCCGAGCCGGCACCACAGAAATGGAGATAAGCTGCCAGCGACATCAAACAAACCATTAGGTGTCGGATTAAGCTGGCAGGAGGGCATCTCACATGTGGGACCGCACCCAAATGGAAGACACGTGAGCCATGACCCCCGGGGCCGTGCGCGTCTCCGCTTGGGGTGAGAGCGGGGCTGGTCAGGGCCCTAGCGGTCATGTGGACGCTCCTAGCTGGTCCCGCTGTGATGACGGGCCCTGGAGTAACGGTCACACATGGCGGTGGTCACACACGACTCCGGTACCCCCTAGGCGCCCGCGGTTTGCAGTTCGGCGACGTGACTTAGCGCCAGAATGTGCACCGTCGTGACAGCTGGCTACCGTGTCGTAAAGGTAGCTGGCATCAGCACCCGCCTTGTGGTTCATACCAGGCTCCGTGTGGCCCCCCACGAACGCCGGTGACGACACTCATCGACGATCGTGGTCCGACTGAAACAGTTCTAACATCGCGAGACGAATACGACACACGCCTAATGATTTGTTGCCGTCGCAGTACGACACGAAGTCAAATAAGGGCATTTTTGAGCCGGGGAGCGGACACAGCTCCTCAGATTGTTGTCACTAAGTGCGCGTTTAAGGTCCCCACTCCTCAGCTTCTGAGCTCCCCGCTCGTTTAAGGTCCCCATGGTATCCCTCGGCTCTCGCGCCATGCATTTTGTCGACGCTCCACCACTGTTTCCGGTGTTGTAAGTAAACAGTAAGTGCGTACAAGGTCCATGTGAAGTTCAGATACCAAGCTGGGGCCTAGCTGATGTTCTGGATCTTTGTCTGAAATGGAGCGTTGGCACAACACGGTAGCTGCTGCTGTTTTTTTGGATGGGCCAAGAACCAATTGCAGGATATGCAAAGCCTTCAGACTTTCATTACGCTCAGTAACCGTCATTTAGAGACCCGTGGTCGGGCCGTTCGGTACATAATCCTTCCCAGTGAAAGATAGATAAACTGGGAATGCTTTGACTCAGTCTGCTTTTTTTATTAAGATGCTTCGACGCAGTTTGCTTTGTTTAAATCTTTGCCGTATATCCAACAACGTCGGAGTCTCGAAAGTATTCATATGCCTGTAAAGTGTCAAAAGTTCACATAGGGCCACCGCACTTTCAGAGCGCGTAAAATCTCGTCAGTGATTGATGAATTACACCTATAAAGCATGCGGCAGCAAGATAAAACATGGCCGCGGGCTTAAGCTCACTGGTTTTGATTTGACTGGCAAGGGTAACACTGAAAGTGAAAGCGCAATGCCGAGAGCGCGCACTTCGCGAGCCGTGGTCCGGTCATGCAACGTCCTGCCGTGGCAGCCAGCTCGGCGGCGGCTCAGAGGCGGCGGTCACCCCGGCCACAGAACCCGGGCGTGGCCGCCCCGGGCCGCGGCTCGCTCAGGTCGACGGCGCGCCGCTGGGGGTGACTGGTTCACCGCCGCGCAGGCCGTGCGCGACCACCTTCGCCAGGCCGTGCCCAAGCACCCAGCTCGCGCGGGCGAGTGGCGGTGGCTGTATACCTTTGCCGTTGATTGGCTCACGTGTTTCAGGATTCGGTGCGTTCAGTTGCATACCATTGTGACGTGTGTTGTCGGTTTTCTGGACACTGCTGGGAGCTAATGATGTCCGACTCGCGGTGGTTCTAGTTTTGGTACCAATTTTGTATGAGGTCTCTCTGTCATGACAGGTTTTAGCTTTGATATTGTTTTCTTTCGGCATGGCTCTCGCGTAACAGCGTATAGCTATGTTCAAACGTTATAATACGATGTCTGTCCGATAACACCTTCCGGTTTTGCCAGGCAATATATCCCACGGCGTCATTACGCGGCACCAGTGAAGCTGTGCCCCGATAATCGGAAGGTTTAAATTGAGGCAAAGCATTTTGGTCCATGTGGTTTGCATTGGAGCCGTTTCGGCCATTGATTGTCATTCCAGGGCTATGGCATTAAAAAGTCCGGCGAGCGGCGCGGCAGTGCCGTGTCAGCCGTCGGAGGCCTCCACTAGGGATCCGTCTCTCACACGGACCCGTCTGAGATTTGTGCAGGCTCTCCGGCGAGGAGGCCACCAGAGCGGCAGTGATGTCGGCTTGTGACTGACGGCCGCAGCCTGACGCGGCGTGACGGGATGTCGCGGGGATTTAGGATGAAGCGATGAAAGAGGAAAGCACAGCGGCTGCTTTTGCCTCCGATCCTGTTGAAAAGAGTGTTTATATGCGTACATACCCGCTAGGTTCTGTGCCACTTCACATTCCCCTATTCCTGTACTGTTTTGAGTGTGTCGCGTACTCCAGGTCAGGTGGGTTCCTCATTCACAGCCCCAGTGTCGCATGCGCTGACAGTTGCCTAATGTAACTCCTGGCAGCTTCAGGCACAGCCGGTTTCAGAACTATGAATTGCGTCACCGTCTACGCGAAAAGTGGTATGAGAACCACCATACCAGAACCCGGGACATCTTCAGAAGACGAGCCTCAGATTTGTGCCCATGCAGAGTTTGCTCGGTGGGCGAGACCCGCTTGTTGACGCGTCTTGCTATTGCGACACGTCACCTGATCGTGAGTTGCTAACACATGGAGTGACTGGTCGGGGACGGACGCAGCTCGCGTCCGCGTACGAATGTGACACCAACAGAGTGTCATGTCCTTTGTGTCACGCGTCAGCCCACCGTCCATAAGAAGCGGCTGCGGACCTCGCTCCACCCTGGTGCTACCTCAGGCGCTCGATATGGCACGCATTGTCACGATGTGGCGCCAAACAGGTGGCACTGAGCGGCGTGTAGCGCTGCACTGCCGTATGTGCTGTGCTGTGCAGTGTGCTGGTGTGGTGTGTGGTGGTGGGCGGCCTCGCATAATTTCACAACATAAGACATTCAGCGGATGCGCTGTTTATGTTAACGCATGCCAGTTCTTGCAGAGCTGAATTGCAATGATAGGAAAATGGTCGGAAATTGCCCATAGTCATGTTGCTGTTCCTATGGTTGCCACAGCGATCGTTTAAGCCAGCCAAATGGATTCAGAAGTTCCTGCTGTCCCAGAACCCGTCAAAACGGGGTCGGTGGCGACGCGACAGTAATCTGATGTCGATTTAGCCAGATTAGGAGGAGCAGACACAACTAGTAGTTGCGTTAAGTTAGCAAATGTCACAATAAAGTAGCATGCCGTGACTTATGCGTCCGTGGGTCAGACCTTTGAGGACGTACTTTGGCGCGTCGTCGAAAACTGAGGTCATTGCACACTGGTTCGGCTGAATAATTCACTGGGTCGCTGACGGAATCACACCGCCATATGACACCACCGATTCAGCCTCTTATGACGCGACGAGGCCACACCTAATGTCCCCAGCTTTTTTAACGCCACTTCCTGAAAGGCAGTAAGCTGTTTGCTAATTTTCCCTCGCCTCCGGACGCCCGGCTAGTCTGAAGCCATCGCCGGAAAGCGGCGGCACTTTACTCAGAGGTCCGGCTGGGTTACATGCGTGGGGCGGATGCCAGTGAACTTCAGCGCCCACTTCAGCCAATACCATTAGCTAGTTGCCCCATCGTGTGAGACATGCGTAGTGTTACACGGTTGTGGATCCCGCGCATGACTAATGCACATTAGCATGTTGGACCAACAGCGTTATGCCCGCAATGCATACCAATCCTGGCGTGATTTGAACGCCTGTGCGTACACATGTGCTCAGTCTTCGCGTACACATGCGCTCAGTCTGCGCATACACATGCATTCAGCCTGTGCGTACGCATGCACTTAACCTGTGCGTACATGTGCGCTCAGTCTGCGCGTACACATGCGCTCAGTCTGCTTGTACACGTGCACTCAGCCTGTGCGTACACATACACTCAGCCTTTGCGTACACATGCACTTAGCCTGCGCGTACACGTGCGCTCAGCGCATGCTTCATACGCGACCGTTGGCGGATCGCTTGCTGGACTGATGCCCGTCTTGCCGAACGAGTACTCGGCGTCCGTCACAAATGACGGCAGATGACAGGCGTGCACTGGAACTAAATCTCACCGGGGGGGGGGGGGGGGGGGCGCATTCCGTAGGTGCGTAGCGGCGGGGAGAATTGGGCGTTGACGCACCGCATCCAGCCAGATTGAACGTGACGTGAGTGAGCGAGTTGGTGCCAACGCCTGCATTTGTGGAGTCATGGCCCAAGGGATGGAGCCTGCTTTCAGACCTCAGAAACGTTAAAGCCTTCGTGCATCCTCGTATCAATGCACGATAAAAAACACGGTCATCGTGCCGCAGACGGCGGGAGGATTTCAGGGACAAGGAGTCGGAGTTCAGCAAACTATCAGCCAGTGTGCCCGGCCATCACTGCACGGCAGCGCTCGCCCCCCCCCCCCCCCTTCCCTTTCCCAGCGGAGCCCAAGACCGTGCGCAGACGGTGCTGCCGCGTCGGCGCCGACACCTCTGGGAACGCGTCCCGCTTCATTATGCATTCGCTCTGTGCCGGGCATGATCCGTGTAAGTTATCGTATCCCAGCCGCGGCTGCCGCTGTGCGCAGAGCCATGCCATCGCAGCCAGTGTATCGATTTGCGCGAGGATTTGCCGGAGCACCACGAGACTGTGTATGCTGCGCTGCATCCTATAGCTGTCGAGAGTCATCGTGGGAAGGTGCTGTGACATGATGCGGAGCCCATTTGTTCGGTTCGTGAAGCAAGTGGGGTGCTCAGGTGAGCTTGTGAAGACCTGAGAGCGAAGCTTTGGTCCGTTGGCATGCTGTCCGTGACGTAAGAGTCACGCATTTTGAGCTTCGCGTTTCCGGTGCAGTTGTTGAGTAACGCGACCGGGAAGGTTGTAAATCTGCTCCGCGCGCCACCCGCTACTCGTCGCGATTGGCCGCTCGGGCGGAGATTGCTGGAGATTGCGGGCTCGCGTCTCCCGCGATCAGAGTCGCGCTTTGCTCTGAAGCTTGGATCTCAACTCTCAACTAAACTCAACTCAGTTGAACTCACTGTACGTCGGGGTATCACAGTTCAAAAAAATGGCCCTGCGTTCCGGTTATGGGCGTGACCCTCACGCCTTGAGTCGTAGTCGGCTACCCAGAGTGCCGAGACCACTCCCGTATGTCGAGTCCTGAGATCAAGGACTGAAGTCCAAGTCCAGCCCGAATCCATTCAGTTCCGTGCGTTCGGTTTCGCGTCTGAGCCCGAGCCCAGGAAGATTTGGCAGAGTTCAAGTCTCAGGGCTGTCTGCTTGATTTCTCACTTCTTTACATGGTCGGAGGGGGTCAGTAAGTTAGCTGACTTTCCCGACGTCTTGCTGTGGCTAGGGCTAGAGCTGGGGGGCCTAAGGCCTTTAACAAGTCAAAGTGCCTGGTACCAGCAAGACACAATCTGACGCAGAGTAGTTCAACCCAACCAAAATAATGCGACATGTCATTGCCTCACATCTCATCAAACTCAGCTCAGTTCGTAACATGGTGCATAACTTAGAAAATCATATGAAACGCTTCCACCTCGCCGAACTGTGCGTTCTGTGACTGAAGGTCTGGAGCTTTCAACATGATGTGTAGATCGTCATTGCATTGTGGGCTCGGAATTCTTGCATCCGGGTCTTGCATAAATGAAGGTTTGAATGAGTCCGCAGCCGAACGAATCCACTGGCGTGCTTTCTTTTTAGCGTTGCCGGTCGGCGTCCTACCGACGTTAATTTGACAACAGACCTCGCAGGGTCCCCTGCTGTCTCGAAAACTACGCTTGGGCCAAGCGGAAGGCGGCGTCGAATAGCTTGCTTACACTTGCAGCAGGTCGACGCGTTTCGTAGAAGTATAGGTGAGCTTTTTCGGTTGTCAGGTCAGTGGCGTGAAATAAATAAAAGTAAGCCACTTTCCAAGCTCTAGAACCGGGCGACTTGTGACAGCGGGGGAGGGTATCACTGTTAAACTTGTGGTACGCTCTGACCTAAGACATGATACGCTGGGCCATAGGAGTTAATGACTTTCGTGCATTGCTTCATCCCACGCCGTAGCCTATTTTGAACCCAGCCAATTCAACAGAATGACAGATTATCGGATTACACCATCACGTGGTGTGTGGGTTTTTTATAACGCGTAATCCACGCAAATGTATGTTGGCGGCATCTGGACGCCCAGCGCAGCGGACGGCTGGACAGAGATGTCAGCAGTGATCGCCTGGAGAAGGGGGCACCGGTGGCTTCACGAATGTCAGTGTTAAGACCTCGACTACTAGCCTTTTCAGCTCTTCTACGTATAGCGTTCTTTGAGGTTATTCCTGTAAGACCTCGGGTGGGGGAGAGGTGGAGGTCCGATTCCCACGTCCGCCTACGGTTAATCAATGCCGGGTCCGTGTCCGTCAGTGTCAAGCGTGGGTCCGAGTCCGATTCATTTATGAACCAGGTCGATTCATTCCATTTCAGATCCCAAAATGAAATTAGCCCGAACTCGATTCCAAGTCTGGCTATGTTCAAACCACGCCTACATTCTTGTCGGGTCTTGTCCGGAGGAAGTGTTATCATTTATCCGAAAATTGCAGCAACTGGTTGGTGGACATTGGGGACTCGCAATGGTTTAGCTCTGTGTAGCGTACGCTGGCGCAGTGCACATGACAAAAAAGTGTGTCTATGCCCCTGTCCAGGGGACAGGTACGGCGCGGTCGGACGCCGGTATTTCTGCCGGTGTCCGCGCCTGGGAAGGCGCCTGACGCTCGCGCCTGACGCTCCCACCGCCGCGTCTGTTGCAGGTGGTGGCGCGCGACCTGCGGCTGTCCGACTTCCAGGAGGCGCTGCGCTCCACGGGCCCGTCTGTCAGCGCCGACATGCTGCGCCGCTACCACGATTTCCGCCTGGGCCGCGGCTCGGCCTGCTAGGCGGCGCCGGGCGTCAGCCGCTGGTGGTGCAGGGCCAGGCCGCCGGGAGGGCGGCTGGCAGGGCCGGCCTAGCCTGGCCTGGTTGCGTGGGCCGGTGACTGCTGACCGAGGGCGGCTCGCGGGGAGGAGACGCTCAGAAGCGCCGGACAATGGTCTTCCGCGCTGCGTTGCGTTCGTTGGAGTGCAGATTCACCTGAAGTGGGTGATGGTCGTTTTTCGTTGAGTTTGTGGGAGCGCGCACCAGTGTTGTCTTGGGGCGGTCAATTACGCCGTGCAGTGGTGTATAGTATACCAACCAGGTTAAGCAATTTATCCGTCCCCCAATCAAGGTACAGAAAGCTGTGCTTTATGGGCGTCTCACACTTTCGTGATTAGTGTATGCACAATTGTGGCTTACGCTCGGTTCGCCGGAATACCAGCGTACGTTGGTTGAGTCCCTGAAGACGGCTCAGCGGCTGAAGTCACTGCGGTCTCGGTAAAATTGGTTCAGAACAGAACGGGATCCTCCAGACTAACCGTGCCGCAACCCTTTGCCGTTACATTTAGTTTTAGGCGTTACCTCGCTTTCAGTCGGTCCATTCTGCAAGCGAGCCAGGTGAAGCACTAGGTCCCGATGCATTTCGTTGGTTACGGGGACCCAAAAAGAGGACTCTAAATCTTATCACTAAAACGGACGTTAACGTAATGGTGGGGTATCTTGCGTCCGTAAAGGAAACGTTAATGTCTGCTTCGCGGTTGGTCTTCGAACTTTTTGCCCGTCGCTGATGGAGACGGCAGTTAACGTTCGACTATGAAGCGCGTCGTTCTGCAAGAAGCGAAGCCACCTCGCTAATGAACATCCTCTTCGTTCTCGGTAGAGGCACGGCAGAGCCGCTTTTTCCGTTTCCTGGTAGCCTTTGTCGACACATTTTCTACGACAGCTGGTGCTGTCCCTTTCGTAGTTCACGCTGTATAACAGGCTGCCGCGTTCAGTTATGCGGAACAGTAAATTCGAAATACCTCACGACTGCTGCCACCTCCAATAAATGTATCTCCAGAAGGCCGCGGACCCGCTGTCAGATGCGCACAGCACAGGGCCCCACCGGTACATGGCGGTCTTCCTATGAGGAGCGCTCGACACCGCCGACAGTCAGATGAGGGACATTCTACACCGGCGGCAGTCAGATGAGGGACATTGCACGTCGCCAACGGTCAGATGAAGGTCATTCTACACCGGCGGCAGTCAGATGAGCATTCCATACCGTCGACAGTCAGGTGAGGGGCATTGTACACTGTCGATAGTCAGATGAGCATTCTACACCGCCGACAGTCGGATGAGGATCGTCCTACACCGCCGACAGTCAGATGAGGAGCATTCTACGCCGCCGACAGTCAGATGAGGAGCATCCTACACCGCCGACGGTCAGATGAGTGACATTTGACATCGCTGGCAGTCAAATGAAGGGCATCTGACACCGCCGGTAGTTAGATGAGGGGCATTCTACACCGCCGACGGTAGGATGGGGGACATTCTACACCACCGACAGTTAAAGAGGGTCATCCTACGCCACCGACAGTCAGATGGGGAGTGTTCAACACCGCTAGCCGTCAGATGAGGGGCATTCTACACCGCCAGCAGCCAGATGAGGGGCGTTCTATACGGCCGACAGTCAGATGGGAGGGCATTATACACCGCCGACAATCACATGAGCATTCGACGCCGGCAGTCTGATGAGGGGTATCCTACACCGCCCACAAATGGGAGG
Organism: Pollicipes pollicipes; assembly: GCF_011947565.3. Taxonomy (NCBI): domain Eukaryota; kingdom Metazoa; phylum Arthropoda; class Thecostraca; order Pollicipedomorpha; family Pollicipedidae; genus Pollicipes; species Pollicipes pollicipes. The sequence continues at coordinate 58,060,692 of NW_023596576.1, read as the reverse complement.
TATCCTACACCACCGGCAGCCAGATGAGCATTCAACACCACCGGCCGCCGGATGAGAAGCGTCTGACGCCGCCGGATGAGGTGCCTCTGACGCGCCGGATGAGGAGCCTCTGACACGGCCGGATGGGGAGCCTCTGACACGGCCGGATGAGGAGCCTCTGACACCGCCAATTGAGGAGCTTCTGACACCACCGGAGGAGGAGCCTCTGACACCGTCGGATGAGGAGCCTCTGACACCGCCCGATGAGGTGCTTCTGACACGCCGGATGGGGAGCCTCTGACACCGCCGGATGGGGAGCCTCTGACACCGCCGAATGAGAAGCTTCTGACACCACCGGATGAGGAGCCTCTGACACCGCCGAATGAGGAACCTCTGACACCGCCGGCCGTCGAACCGGGGAGGAGTGCACAGCACCGCCGCCAGTCAGGCTGGGCGGTCTGCTGGGAACAGCCTGCCGTTGGGCTGAGGCCGCGTGTGCTGTGGCCGGCAGTCCCGGGCAGCGTGATTACTGCACAGCTCACGCGGCGCTTCAGCTGCACGGCCGCTACCGACGCATTCGTCTTGCGTTCGGTTAGACCACTGGTTCGTTTGTCTTTTCCAGCGCACCAACTATTGATTTACGGCACTGCTGCTGGGCCGTGCTATTGAGTGCTGCATTCCACGCTATGTTCTGTGATGGATGTGGGATGCCCCGAAGTGATGCAGTAAAACGGAGAACGACGATGACACCAGCGGGGACTAGTCATTCCCTGCCGTGTGCTGGCGGCTCTGGATGTCGCGCGTCCAAAGCCGCCGTCCACGGCACCGTCGGCGGCGTCCGCCCTGATCGCGTCCGCATTCCACCGGCCGTGCACACCGCTGTGGTGGGGGGGGGGGGGGGGGGGGGACGGCGAGGCGCCCAGACACGGCGGATGAGCCGACGCTTCCCCGAGTGGACTGCACCACGCGGAGCGGACCCGGCCGCGTTACACCGCCGCCGTCCCGATACCACGCAGCGCCAATACGCAGTCGCCTGCTCTACGGAGGGCTCGCACGTTTGTCGGCACAGCTGACGCGAGCGTTCGGTGTCGGCTGCCGCCCGTGCGGTGGCGCCCGCCGCCGGGCCGGGACGTGGACGAGCCGCTGGTGCCGCCGGGCCGAGGGCGGCGGCTGGGGCGCCTGCGAACTGCTGGTACCGCCAGGCTGAGGGCGGCGGGCTGGGGCGCCCGCGAGCCGCTGGTATCGCCAGGCTGAGGGCGGCGGGCTGGGGCGCCTGCGAGCCGCTGGTACCACCAGGCTGTGGGCGGCGGGCTGGGGCGCCTGCGAGCCGCTGGTACCACCAGGCTGTGGGCGGCGGGCTGGGGCGTCTGTGAGCCGCTGGTATCACCAGGCTGAGGGCGGCGGGCTGGGGCGTCTGCGAGCCGCTGGTATCGCCAGGCTGAGGGCGGCGGGCTGGGGCGTCTACGAGCCGCTGGTATCGCCAGGCTGAGGGCGGCGGGCTGAGGCGCCCGCGAGCCGCTGGTACCGCCAGGCCCAGTGCGGCGTGTTCGAGCGCCGACTCCGTCTTCGCCGGTCTCCGCGGCTCCTTCATTAGCAATATTGAGCGGTCGCCCCCAGAATGACGGTCGCGGCTCGGGCAATTGTCATGAGCATTCTGGAGCGTCGCTGCCTCTCTGGCGTCCATTCCAATTAGGGGCTCACTTTCCTAATGAAAGTTGGTTAACAGGCGGTAACTTCGTCACGTAAATTTATTAGAAAACTAAAACAAGTGTTAATTACAAGAACATGTTATCACATAAGCAGCTATCCTGGCCGCAGGAGTCCGCTCAAGTGGTAGGGTGCCAAGCGGTCGGCGCGGAGATTGTGACTTATTGCCCAGACATGCGCCTGAGGCAATCGCGTATGAAGCAGCAGTTTCGATGAGCGCAAATCTAGGTAGCTCCACGACAGCGAATACCACCACACGACTCGAATCGGACACGACACCGCACTCGCTTGACCACACACACACAAGCGTAAAGCGAGAAGGTGGCGCTTAACAGTCGCCGTGCGAACGAGACACCTTCAGCCGCACACGGTGCAGAGGGAGCGACGACAGCGAATGTAGCAGTCACACAAACATTTCGTGAAGCCCTCCCGTCACGACCTTAAACCGAGCGAAAGGAATGGACGCCGATGAAATCAAGCCTGAATGGTCTGCGCGGGTCGTTGCGGGTGTTTAGATCCGCGGAATGACTTGATACGTCGCCAGCGCGGCGACACGGTACAGTGTGGCCTAGCCTCACGCGTGCAGAACCGAACACAGGGCGTCCGGGGCTCCTCAGAAAAACAAACACCGTGCGATGCTACTCAAACTTATCTTAGTGTTGGACCCGGTGCAGTGTGAGGGCGATAAGTTAACTCCTACAGTTCGTTGAGTTGCGGCCCCAAGACTAAGGGTCGTAACATTCGTGCTGCAGCTAACGCTAGGTGAAACGTTCCGTCAACAATAATTGGTGCAGCCTCGCAGTGACTACAGTGACGTACGTCACTGTAGTCACTGCGACGTGTACGTACGTGTACGTAGTGTACGTCACTGCCAGTTAGTACGCCACTCTCATCACGCCACGTGAGTCAGATCGAGACTTAAAGATTGGTTTCACGAAACCCCCAGCAACCTCTATCAGGTCACCGGCCACCCGTGGTTACCTCCACAAGGCCTCGGATTATAGTTTTGAGCGAGCCATGCCGAGATAGTCTCAGACTACACAAAACCGCTGTGCGCGCTATATTACAGCCAATAGTCGATGGAAGATAGATGAATTTCTCCCGTTCCCAATGCAATGCAGCATCACCTGGTGACACCAACGTTGACATTTGACGACGTTAACGCTCCCAATAAGAACACAAACGCAAACGGATAAATTATTGCCTTTTCTTGCCACTGAGTTTCCGGCGGGCAGCTATAAAGCTTCGCTTCCCCTCGCCCAACGGAGACGTAACGAAGCCAAGCGACATGGACGGCGAAAGTCCTGCAACAAACCGCTGCACAAACTCCCAATAATCTCGGCATCAGATCTGGTTCATATCCAGAGTGCTCAACCTGTTCCAACCAACACCTCCCTCCATCCCCCACCGGGGCGCGCCACTCGACACGGCCGAGACTTCTCCGAGCCCGGCGCACGTCGCCACCGCTCGCACCCTTAAGTACAGACAACGGGTTAGTGGAATGACGCCCGCCCGCGCACAGCGCTGAAAGGAAGCGAGGACTAGTTCTCCATGGGAGGAAAGCAGACAAGTGACCCCCATCCGCCGTTCTCGGGGGGAAAGGGGGGAGGGGATCGCGGCGACGACGGCAGCGTCTCCTCCATCGACGCCGACGACAGCGCGGTCGTAGGTACGTGAGCAGGCAGCGGCCTGGGCTGCGAGAAGCGGGGCCGGAGGGCACGACAGGACCGCGAGCAAGCGGCAAGCTGACTGGGCGGGCGCTCGGCGGCGGCGCGGCCTCGGCGGAGCAGCGGCGGCCGCTCGCCGACGCCGCAGCGCCGCGCTGTTCTGGGGCGGGCCGAGGCGAGCCGGCTCAGCCGGCTCAGTCCTCCAGCTCCTGGATCCGGCAGCGGACGGCCGTGTCCACCACCTCCAGGCCGTGCAGGTCCAGCTCTTTGACCAGACACAGCACGGCCGACAGCACGTTCGGACTCTGCAACAGCGGCGCCGTCGTCAGGAGCGGCCCGCCGCACGGCGGGACAGCGGGTCCGTCGCACGGCGGGGCGGGCCGGGCGCCTGGCACCCCACACTCTCAAGCGGCACCCGCCACACAGACAACGGCGTCACACACTATGAGATGGCGCAACACGGCACCGCCGCGACGCGCGACGTAACAATAACGTGATAAAGGTAAAAATTAACAGAAAAATCGGCCGAAACTAATCACCATCGCTCGCTAGCCAACTGTGAGCGACGCGACACAAATACCTCCCACTAAGCGGCGCGTCAGTATGCGTTGAAAACTGCGATTTGTGATGTCAAACAGAGGCTGAAACGGCGGCTTAAGCGCTGATGTGTACGACAGCTTTACCACGACTGCCTTCATAGCGATGTTCCACGACGCCGTAGCGACACTGAACTACGTCGCCGTCTCACAAGAAGTCTGAAGTGCCCTGAATGCCTACGTGGCTTAAATACGAGATCCTAAATACCGCCGAGAAACTTTCACGGATCACTGCTGTATATTCTGAATATCTGACGAGCTTGATGTGTGGTGCTCCATTACGTACTGCAGCTTTGTCGCAAGCGTCAACATCGACGGACCTCAAGCATGCTTACGCAATCGGTTTAGTCTTTACATCAACCATCCATCGTCATCCACCTTCCTAAATGCAGGTGTCATCAATATGCGATGCCGCACGCGACCATCCGTGGGTATTTGGTAAGCCCACGAACTTCTTCGGCCCTGATACTGGATTTTTCGGGCGCGTCGACTGCAAATGGTCACGCAGCACCCCGATGACTTTCTGTAGCGTTGAAAGTTAACACCTCATTCATCTCACAACGAAAAACACCGTCCGTTCTAGGTGCGTTTTCCTTCAACGTTTCAATGACAAAATGAAGAGCTGCAACAGACATGTCGCGAGTCTGTTTGACTTGCTGGGACGTTTCGTCGCAGAGCTCGCCTCCACAGTGGTGGAGTGTGGTGGGTGGCGGCAGGACTAGGATCCACGCCGAGCGAGGCTCGCCGCGCGGCCACTGACCCCGCCACCCACGTGGTTCGAACGGCGATGCGACTCCAGATTGCAGTCCAGACGGCTCTTGGCACTCTCGGCGTTGTGTCAAAGGTCATGACGACACGGTCCGGCGGCGAATTCTTCGCCTGGTCCAGAAAATGCGACGCCTTGGGTGGGAATGAAACCCGCCTGGCGATGGGCCAAGCATCCGCGGCGTCTGCCTCTCGGAACACGCTGATGCCGGCGTCCTAACTGTTTTACCAACGGGAGGACACATTTTACCATCGGCATGGCAAGGATGACCTTTGCGAAGCTTTACACATATTTTAGCCTTTGGCAAGGAATTTACAGGCCAAAAACTAGGGTTTCGTAGAGGACTTCACATCGGGCACGCTGACTCGCCTTCCTCTGACGGGATGGTGCACCTATTCCCCGTATCTCCGGCAGTACGGCGCGCGGAACTTGCAAGTAACCCCGGCCTGACTTTACTGTGCGTTGGCGTCTGTCACCAGCAAGGCGAGCGTCCCTCGTACTTGTCCCGCCTTTCACACTCCAAAGTTGTCGAGTGAGCGTTATCATCAGAACCCACGCGAGCGCCACGTTAATTATGGCACGATAGGGACAGAGGATTACCACCTTCCCAACCCAAATACGGACAGAGGGGCCGGTAAGTCCCCCAAACGGGGACGGAGGTGGCGCCCGCCCAGCGGTCCCCGTGGCCCCAACAGCCAGCGGGGCCGGCGCGTGCCTCACCCAGAGTGGGAGGTGGCGCCCGCCCAGCGGTCCCCGTGGCCTCAACAGCCAGCGGGGCCGGCGCGTGCCTCACCCAGAGTGGGAGGTGGCGCCCGCCCAGCGGTCCCCGTGGCCTCAACAGCCAGCGGGGCCGGCGCGTGCCTCACCCAGAGTGGGAGGTGGCGCCCGCCCAGCGGTCCCCGTGGCCTCAACAGCCAGCGGGGCCGGCGCGCGCCTCACCCAGAGTGGGAGGTGGCGCCCGCCCAGCGGTCCCCGTGGCCTCAACAGCCAGCGGGGCCGGCGCGTGCCTCACCCAGAGTGGGAGGTGGCGCCCGCCCAGCGGTCCCCGTGGCCTCAACAGCCAGCGGGGCCGGCGCGTGCCTCACCCAGAGTGGGAGGTGGCGCCCGCCCAGCGGTCCCCGTGGCCTCAACAGCCAGCGGGGCCGGCGCGCGCCTCACCCAGAGTGGGAGGTGGCGCCCGCCCAGCGGTCCCCGCGGCCTCAACAGCCAGCGGAGGCGGTGCGTGCCGCACCCGGGGTGGGAAGTGGTGCCAATACAGCGGTCCCTGTGACCCCTCTCTGGGCTCCGGACGCACGCCCACACTGCGCTGGCACAAGCGTCACTGGCACTGGCTGCAGTCCATCCTGCAATTGGAGACGGCAGCCACCACGTAGTTGGTGGAGGGTGCTTGTTCGCCCCGTCTGCCCTCATGCAGGTGCTGTATCAAACAGCAAGAAACTACAGCACATGGGGAAATGACATTGGGAAATATTTCAAACACCACAAATGTCGTCCATACCAGCAGCCGGTTAAGCATAATAAGCGACCTTCTAAAAAGAATTTAACTTCTGCCAACGGGGTGCAGGTCGTAGCCTGCTCTCCACTTTGCGAACGTGCAGATGACCCAGCCAAAGGCCAAGTCGGCGTTCCAATCTCAGAGAAACGCTACATTCAATTCCCTGGCACAAAGCCGCCGTTGCCTACGCACGACCTAAGGAGCAGGTAAAAATCATGATGATCACGAACATAATAATCAAGATCTGAGATCTAAGTCTCAGCAGCATGCGGGTGGTAGCAACTTTTCCGGTGTTTGCTAGCTTTCCTTAAACGGTTTCCCCGCATCTCATCTGCAGTATTTTCACCCAGCCACCTGTATTCCGTTGTTAACGGCAGCCCAAAGGCCGCGTGGGTTCGCCAACTTATAATGACAACGGCGAATCGACGGGAGACCGGGCTGTCCCGCGGCGCGGTGATGAGCCCGGCGGTCTCTCGGCTCGGTCCGGGGGGAGGGGGGGGGGGCACGCGCTTCAGACGTGCCGCCGTGGGGGCGCCACTTCCACCGTGGGCCGTTGCAGTCACCCGACCCCAAGTCAGGGCACAGTCGGCACGGGTGGCCCACGTCGTGTCGCAGCTTTCCTACCACATAACGCCTCATGACGAGCCGACTCAGCTCCTGTTGCAAAATCACTTCAAATCTGAAGCGTTTAGAAAAGGGATAAACAGATAATACACAAAATGTGTTCGCGCGAGAAAGTTTCATAAACAAGATGTGGCACCTGACTTCAGTACCAATCTAACACCCTAGCAACCCGACATAAAAAGCTTGGCTACAATCGTCGTCAGTCTACAGCATGCGGCTAACCCCGCGACCCTCGCGCTCCGCCAGCGGCATGGTCCACCGCTGGTGGCGCCACCTGTACGCACCTTGCGCTTGGGGCGGACCTCGTACTGCCGCAGCGAGCTGTGCTCGCTGTAGGCCTCGGCGCGGCTGACCGGCGCCGCCTCCGAGCCTCGGTACCCGTCGCCGTCCGAGGCGGTCGTGCCCGCGTACCTGAATGACAACAGCACGGACATCAGGGACAGGCAGCCACGGTACGCGTACCCGCACGGCAACCGGACGGAGATCAGGGGGAGGACGAGGCCACGCCGGTCGGCGGAGCAGCGCTCAGCAGTAACAAGAAGATCGCGGCCCATTGTACGGGCCGGTGCCCACGGCAGGAGATCGCAGCCAGGTGACCGGGCTGGGCGGGGATGATGAGGTGAGTTGAGAGATGGGTTAATTGTGAGATGGGAGGAGCTTGTGTTCCATCTCACCAAGCATTGGTAGTTTCTGTCCCTAGCAACAGGGTGAAAGGAGGGTGGTTGAGTGGTGGACGTCACATCACAATTTGTGACGTCACTTTTAGTGGCGGACATCACGAATGATCAGCAAATAACGTCCCGGAAGGTCACGTGGCAAATGACAACAGAGGGCATCCCTTAGCGAACGTCACGCAATGCCGTCCACCGAACGTCGTCACGCGAGGCCTCCGCCGGGGCGGCGCCGGGGAGCACCGCCAGCGGCCGGCCGAGTGCGGGCCGCCGTCCACTCACTGTCGGTCGGGACTAGCGGCCGAGCGGCGGGCCCGCTCGTCCCGGTAGCCGCTGTCCGAGCCGTCCCGGTAGCCGGACGTCTCGCGGTAGCTGTAGCTGCTGCGCTGCGCCTCGGCCGGCGAGCGGCTGCAACAGACGGACGGCCGCCGTTGGGCCGAGCGGACGGCGACGCGCGCGAGACCGCGGCCCATCGCGGCCGGCGGTAGCGGCGACCGCCGCCGAGCTCAAGCGACACTGATCACCAGCCAGCGGCGGCGGTGCATGTATGCCGGGCGCCATACAATACAGCGTAGTTTTCAGTACGACTGAAGCCAGCGTTTCCGAGCGAAACCAAGTAAGTCCGTGGTGGCGGGCAGCGGGCTCTTAACGGCATCGGCTTGCGTGGGAGGAAGTGTCACCTTCCCGGGTGGATCAGTGGACATTTTACGCCGCGACAAAGGACAAAGCAATGTTCCGATCGTCGTAAGCCTGACATAAGTCTCGCTTATGCAAATTACTGGGAACAATACATTTACAGTCCTCCAATCAGCACACCATGTGGCTAATGCGTACCGGGTTCTACGCAAAGGGTAACGCCTCCCACGAGACTTGGCGAGCAGTGTAACGAGAATCCCCTACGCCAAACGGTAACTATCAAAATCGCAGACAGAACAAAATGAAAGTTTCTAACTGCTGCAATCAAGGTATGTACCAGTAGTCCCCACAGGAAGGGACTATCGCAAAATGCACAATGTCCCTTCTTTAGTTTTAAAGTGGCAGACGCTTGGTGGATGTGAAAGACGCATAGCTCTTAAAACACGTGGATGAGTTCTTAAAGGACGCATAGCTCTTAAAACAGATGGACACTTTTTAAGTCCCCATTTGACAAGTCACCGGCTTGCCTGGTTTAGCCGCGCCTTTCCCAGAATTACCTGTACGTGTGCAGCACCGCCACATCTAACTACTTGAAATGTAACGGGGTTTGTTATTTGAATTTTAGAATAAGCTCGTGGACTTAATTCCGCCAGTTCCCTCTCATGTCCTCACCCTACTTCGTTCCACCAGAGGACAGCATGGTGTTCGAAGATGACACATGAAAATGATTGCAAAGCCCCGTTTAAATTGTCGCGCAAACGGAGGCTTCTGTTGCGCTAATCGATGTTTTATGGCTCATATGTTTCATGCGTTTTTATGAGTTATGGTTGCTCACTTTCGCTCGGCGCCCACTGACCGGACAAGGCCGGGCCTGGCCACGCCTGCTCCAGCACACTGAACCAAGCACCCAGCCAGGTGGGCGGCAGCCATCTAAGGGCCGCCTCCAAAGCGCGCGCGCGCGCACAGCAGCAGTCCGGCGGCATGCATCCGACGTCCGCTACAGGATACAGCCCTGGCGCATGCGCGGGACCTAGCCACGGCGCGGATAACGCAGGCAGCTGCCAGGTGCCCGCAGCCCAGCAGTGGAGCGCGGAGGCGCCCCCGTCCTCTGCTGCTCCGGTTACCTGCCGTGCCGTGCCAGAGGCGGCCTCGTCCTGCCCCCGTACCGGCCGGGCTATGACGCATCAACTGAATGCAACATGTTGTTAGGGATTGTGTTACAGGCTGTAAAAATATTGCTCAGAACAATAAACATGACATGTATAATTCCGGCAAGTTATCAACCTACTTGAACTGGCAAATATAAGCTTGCCTGAATCATTTCATGCACGTTGTTTGTTGCAAGATATCGTCGTCTTAGACCCATTCTAATCGAACACATACAACAGAATGCCAAGGACTTTGCAAGTGTATGGAATTCAACACCGTGCGCCAGAACCCGTTCGGCAACCGGCCAGCGTTAATATCGTTCGTCGGCGTACCACATATCACACATTCCCGCCCTCACATCGTAGGCAAATACCAGCCCACTAAGAACTACCTGTCAGACTTCAGTCAGGTGGCAGGCCGCCCCTAGACGGCAGCCGACCACCTCACCCACCACACGGGCGCCATCTGTCGGCAGGCGCGGACCGTGCGGCGCCGGCGCGACGACGGGCCGCCCCGACGCGTGCAGGGCCATGCGGCGCATGCTCTCGACCCAACCCGTGGTGCGGCGTGCGGCGGCGTGCGGTGCGAGGCTCGCGAACGCGCCGGTGACGTACTGTACTGGACAGGCGGCGGCCGCCTTGTACCTGTCGTCGTAGTACGGCGCCGAGGCCGCCGGCGCCGACTCGTAGTACGGTGGCGAGGCCTCGCGGTAGGCGGGCTGGAACAGACGGCTGGGTCAGGCGCCAGACGATGTCGGGCCGCTGGAACCATGACCCCTGGACAGACGTGGAAACGACCACTAGGAGAGCCCAACGACAGCTTATCGGGTGCTGCCATTCCCCAAAGGTGTGTGTGTGATAATGAATGGTCCGGGAAGAGAGAGAGAGAGAGAGAGAGAGAGAGAGAGAGAGAGAGAGAGAGAGAGAGAGAGAGAGAGAGAGAGAGAGAGAGAGAGAGAGAGAGAGAGAGAGAGAGAGAGACAGAGACAGAGACAGAGACAGAGAGACAGAGACAGAGACAGAGACAGAGACAGAGACAGAGACAGAGACAGAGACAGAGACAGAGACAGAGACAGAGACAGAGACAGAGACAGAGACAGAGACAGAGACAGAGACAGAGACAGAGACAGAGACAGAGACAGAGACAGAGACAGAGACAGAGACAGAGACAGAGACAGAGACAGAGACAGAGACAGAGACAGAGACAGAGACAGAGACAGAGACAGAGACAGAGACAGAGACAGAGACAGAGACAGAGACAGAGACAGAGACAGAGACAGAGACAGAGACAGAGACAGAGACAGAGACAGAGACAGAGACAGAGACAGAGACAGAGACAGAGACAGAGACAGAGACAGAGACAGAGACAGAGAGACAGAGACAGAGACAGAGACAGAGACAGAGACAGAGACAGAGAAGACAGAGACAGAGACAGAGACAGAGACAGAGACAGAGACAGAGACATAGACGAGACAGAGACATAGACAGAGACAGAGACAGAGACAGAGACAGAGACAGAGACAGAGACAGAGACAGAGAGAGAGAAGAGAGGAGAGAGAGAGAGAGAGAGAGAGAGAGAGAAGAGAGAGAGGAGAGAGAGAGAGAGAGAAGAGAGAGAGAGAGAGAGAGAGAGAGAGAGAGAGAGAGAGAGAGAGAGACACGAGCAGCGGTGGGGCTCACCCGGTACCATACGGGTATTACCTGCTGGTAGCTCTGCTGCTGGGCCGGGGCGGCGGACGGGTAGTAGTCGGGCGAGCGGGTCCGCTGGGCCGGCGGTTCGGCGGCCGGCTCGTACCTGGCCGGCTCGTCGTTGTACGATTGCGGCTGCTGCGGCCGGTCAGGGAGAGGGCGGAGGCCGTCAGCAGGGGCACGCGGCGGACAAGCACCGGCGGCTGGGCCCGGCTCCCCGGCTCCGAAGGTTACGACCTCACAGACGGTCCATGGTTAATGAATTGGACAACCCATCCATACAACAGCAAAATCAGGCCACTTTAGCCGTTATAACACAAGCGTTTGCCAAGAAAAAAGTAAGATAAAATCAACTTGAAAATAATCCGAAAAAATATCTGATTTCGATGCAAAGTACGTGAACACGCGTACACATGTGATCTAGCAGTGCACATGCCATTCAGAGTATCACGTTGACATTTCAGAAAACGATCGCGCATCACCGTGAGGCAGTCGCTGTTAGCAAAAGCTGGGTCAATGGTGAGTGGACATCTGGCAGAACGAAGTGTTAGCTTTTGAAAACGACAGCCAGGACCATCTCAAGGTGGAGCAGCTTCCCCCGAGATGTTTATAAGCGCACACAATCGGGTACGCATCCAAGAAGACGCTCTGACGCTTACTTGGAGTATACCAAGAACGCCACGGCAAAAAAGGGCATGACAAGGAGAAGGCGAAAAGGATCTGGCTCCAACACACTGGCATACGAAAGACACACGAAGTTTCTGTTAGTGGGACTGAGAAGGCCTGAACACGCCGACAAGCATTAGTGCACAGCAGGAGCTGACGAGCTGCTCAGAACGCCTCACGACCCTGGAAACTGGGACATCACTACAGGCGGGCTCTCAAAGTCCGGTTCCACAGCCGGCAGCTGAGCAAAGGCAAGCACTTTCTGCAGCGATAGTTCCGACGACGCATCGCACGCCTCGTGGGCAGCTCCACCCCCACGCACACCGGACCCGTGCACCGGCACGCCGGCCGAGCACCGCTCAGGGGCTGCCAAAGGGAAGCACCGCCGCCAACGGACAGGCGAAAGTCGAGAGAAGGTGCCGCATTAGTGAGCGGCAGGCGCCGGCCGCGTCCGCGGGCCGACGGCGCGCGCCGCGCTCCGCCCGGTTAGTGGTGGTGGCGCGCCCAGCCGGGCGGAGCGCGCTCGGCCGTTAGTGGTGGTCGCGCCGGCCGGCGGCGGAGCGCGCTCGGCCCGGTTAGTGGTGGTGGCGCGCCCGGCCGGCGGCGGAGCGCGCTCGGGCCGCCGCCGCACCTGGTAGTGTCCGTAGCCGCTGGCGTGACTGGAGCGGCGCGAGTCGCCGGCGGAGCGGCGCTGCTGCTGCTGCTGCCGCTGCATCTGGCCAGACAGTCGGCGCACGGTGCGACAGCGGGCCAGACAGGCGTGTGACAGCCGACAGACAGGCGAAAGGTAACCGATGCAGACGCCGAACGGCTGACAGACAACCGACGCAGACGCTGGACAGCCGACAGACGGCCGACAGACGGCTACCAGACAGCTGACAGACAGGCACTACAGACAACAGGCAGTGGCAGGCGGTTGACAGACAGCCGACGCAGGCCAGACATCCATCAGACAGCGGACATCGTCGCCGGGCAGCGAACACAGCCGCCAGGACACCAAATCAGACTGCCAGCAGTCGCCCGACACCGGGCAGGCAGCTAGTACAGTACTGGATAACACTGGTGGCGAACACACCCGGCAGACAGCCGCGGGTTAGGGGGCGTGCGGCCTCGGCGAGGAGACACGGGTTCGGAAAACCAGGCAGATGGGCAGAGGTGGGCGCTATGGTCACACTTGCCAACACACACCAACAGAACAGCTGGGACGGGCTTGGACGACTGGCATGAGGTTGGCAGTAAAAACAAATTATCAACTGAATACTCGTTTTGTAACGGCTACAGCGCATTCAATAAGACCTCGAACAAACCAAACATGCATCGTCTGCCTCCCTGTGCGCTGACCGGGCTCGGGTCAAGGTCAAGGGCTCGGCCTGCCGCCAACCACGCCGCCTGGTGCAGACTCCAGCCGACGGAGTTGATGGCACTAGCCGGGCAACCGGGCCGCGAACCGTCGCCTCACCTCCAGCGCGTCCAGCGGGTGCAGCAGGTCCTCGCCGTGGATCATGGCCTTCTGCACCTCCTCGCTCTCGACGGTCGTGTTGTCCAGCTTCTGCAGGTGCGGCAGCGTGCGCAGCAGCGCCAGCCGGTAGCCCTCACGCTGGGCGCACGGGTTGTCCGCCAGCCAGAGCGCCTTCAGCTTGGGCAGCTCCTTCAGGTACACCACCTGGCGGATGGTGAGCGACGGGCAGCTGTTGTCAATATCCAGGGTGAGGTGCAGGCACACAACCGGGCGGAGACGGTGGCAAGGGGCAACGACAAATGTACGAATCCAGCAATAAAGACCACTCACAACCGTCAGTGAGGTGGGTCTGCACTTCGAAATTTGTACGCATGACCCTGTGCACTTGATTTGTGGATTGAGGAGACATGCGTTTACAATGGACGTCGTAGACACTTCAACCACTGGGTACTACGATACGTATGTCCCAGGTCCCAACAAATTCGCGTGTGTGTTCACCCATCGATCACGTACCTTCAAAACGCGAGAAGAGCCAATAGCCAGCGACAAGTCGCTGCGGTAAACATTCAGGCGCGGTGCACGGTGCCTGAACGGTGCCTGAACGGTGCCAGGCACGGTGCCTGTGCAATGCTAACTTTGAACCGAGCTGCAACGGGGTTTCCATTCCTGACTAAATGCGCGGAAAACTCCCACCATTTGTAGGGTTTGTGTTCATTTGTAAATCATCAGCTCGCACCGGCACTCACATGACTTCAAGCACAATAATGCTTTCCATGTGCATCCTTACATCACCAGGATGAGATTTATTGCAGGGATGGTATAAAGTAACATGACATGGAAGGGCGAGTACAGTGATGATCAGAGGTAAACAGAGTTCCCACACAGACTAGACCACACGAATGTAAGCCTCAAAATGAACAATGCATACCTATGATGGACAACACCTAGCATAACTTCACAATCTCCATGCCGTATTTGGATTGCAGTAGTGGACGTGCGCTGCGTTTGCCGCTTCGGTGACCGGCCTCCGTGTCACCAACCGATCTGCCGCGCTTCACTAACCTCAGACCGTCCTCCGTGTCACCGACCTATTTGCTGCGCTTCACTAACCTCAGGTCGGCCGCAGTGTCGCCGACCTATCTGCTGCGTTTCACTGACCTCATTCAGATCTGTGATGTTGTTCTGTCGTATGTAAAGCTCGGACAGGTTGTGACAGTACTGGAAGTCCACCAACGTGGTGATGTTGTTTACACTAGAAAGCAGAGTCACCAGTATTATATTTAGAGCATTACTAAGCCCTGAACGGACGAGACCAGACCCGTCTTGGGAGACAGTACTTAGAAGGTCAGTTTTATTTCGAAGCAGGCGCCCACTTTGAAAAGCTTGACGGCGTCTCCCAACTTCAGAACTCCTAAAACTTTCAGTACATTGTTTCATTCCATGATCAGGCACTATGAACAAAAAGTTTAACACGACGACACTCAGATTTAGACAACCCCGTGGGTGTTATCCCTACCCAGCGGCGTGACCAGTATCCACAAATACCACTTCGTCGCTTTTTCCAAATAACGACGCAACATCTGTACTAAGCGCGGTCGTGACATGTCGAAGCACAGGACGGCCTTTACTCCTCGGTAACATTTGGCCAACGCGCTGAGGACGCTATCATTTCGTTCCGATCACTTAGGTGGTATGGTTGGTGACCACGCAGCAATCTTTACTGAACATGAACTCTGATCTCCAAACAACCGAAAGACACAATTTGTGTGGCAACTTTGGGGAAAAAAGGAGGCATGTATTCAATGGAGCTGGAAGCCAGCAACGACTCGACAAAAAGGCTGCTTCCCGGTTCAGGGAGTGACAAAGTAATGCAAGCTGAGACTTCCTGTCATAAAACATTGTTAGGCCGTCTGAACCAGTAATATGGACAGATCATTGTTCGGACAATGATCCTCGCCCGGTGCGTTAACGTTTACACAGCGCTTCCACCAATTAGCTGCCCAGACATCGTCCGGTGTTATGAAGTCCTTGGAAAGGCTGGGTGATGTTTGACTTTCAGCCATGCACATGTCGCGAGCCGAATTATCTCCCTGAGATTGCTGGGATCTGAACCCTGATCTTCTGATTGTGATTCCGGTACTTTAACCACTGAGCTTACAAGGACAAACAACCAGGAAGGATGGGTCTTTTGGCTGCAAGCCAAGCATCATTCAGTCCTCCCAAGAGCTCCACAACACCTGACTGGGGAGTTAACTGGCTTAACACTGTGTACGTACTAACACGCCAGACAATGGCGGTATTTCGAGCGATTGCTCTACCCGTGATTCTAATGTCACGACTCAATCCCTTTCAACATGCAAACCAGTGGTTTCGTAAATCATAAATGTCCAGAAGTTAATGGAAGCTTATCCTTTTTGAGGTATTCATATTCGAAAGTCAGCTTACCTGAGTGCCAGCACTTCAATGTTTGGAAGCTTTCTGACAACTGAAACGTCAGATATTTCGCTGCCCCTGCAGGATAAGGAAGACCAATCAGATCGTATTCATGATGCACGCTTCTCCGCAAATCAAAGGCACAGCCATGTGCAAGAGTCACTAATCTGTGAAAGATACCACTTATGACCATATGAACCTCAAAGATCCTCGTTGTTAAAGCTTTGTTCACAATGGTCTCTCATGCTATACCAAAACAAAAACAAACAAAAAACAGAGGTATGGGGGTTCAATTGTCACTGCCCGCCCTTCCCACCAGGGCGAGAGGCAGGCGGGCTGTATAGCCTGAACAGCCGAGTGTCGTAAAGCCACAACGACACTTCAACAAAACGTGCTTATGACAGATGCATCTTGAAATGGACCACACGCTGTCTGTGTGAGACACAAGTATAGTTACTCTAGGACTTCAGCATATCTGTTCCGGATGATAAACATCCTTATTCCTCACCAGCAGTTGAGCTTCCTGATGCTATTGAGCTCCGCACCACGACTGCGGGCCACCACCATGTCTTCTGTCAGCTTCATAGCTGTAGGCCTTTATGCCATTTATCTGAAGTCAGGCATAGTGACCCTTTGTCAATAAAGTGTACCAACATGTAACCCCAGAGAGGCTTGGAGTAGTCTGAAAAGTTGGTCCTGTTGCTGCCACTGCCCAAGACCACATGGCAGTCAAGTGCGGAGCAGGAACCATGGGCCCTGCACGGGCGGCGTCTGCAGTGCCACCGCCACCACAGCCCCATTACCTGCCCTGACACAGGACATCAATGCCAACCAGGCAGTGGCGACCCCATGCAGGAGACTGCGGCCCCGCCGCTGCTACAAGCTCATCACCACAGCCTCACTCCAGACATGCCCCATACAACTAGGAGAAATCCTTGCACTGTGGCACATGGTTTGCCTGTGCTGGTTAATGGGCCTGACACCTCAGTGAGGATGGAACTGTGGGTGTGAAAGGAGGAAGGCTGTGAAGTAGTTGGTGGAAGTCAGGTAATCTCAAAGGTTTCTGAGCCTGAAATATCTGGTACCATAAGCCGTACCTTGATCCTAGTGAATCTGAGGAAGTGTTATGACATTTACAGAGTGTTTCCTGAGTCCTAAGCTGTCTGAACATTCACAATCAGCTTGATATCCTTAAAGTCAATGACTGCAATATGCTTGCAGGGGACCTTTTTATGTGAATACTGATGAGCATGATCTGTTGAAAAACAATTTGTTAAAGCACAAATCAGAAAGCACCTATCCATAATAAAAGTCAAAACATCTAAAACTGCCTGACAGTGATCTCCAGGATGAATTATCATTGAATCTTCAGATAATGCCTGACATACTGGTTTTCCCTGATGAGTTTAGCAAGCAACATGTTAAGAGATGGTTTTTAATTATTTTTAAGCATTTATGGTGATTTGGACCTACTGGCAGAGGTCTAAGATGAATGCATTTATGGTGATAAGGGTCTCTTGCTGGGGGACAGAGACAGGTAAGTTTATAGGCCACATCCCATCATGACAGCCACAAGGTCCAGGACTGACATAATTGTGAATGCAGGAGCCTATCTGGAATTTTGTAATGAGAGGGAGAAATCCTAATTTGTCAAAGAAAAACCCACTTAAGTTCACTGCAGGCATGCCAAACTTCTTGGGTAATGTACATCAATGCTGCATATTCTTCAAGCTGCTTAATCTGTTTGGCCAACTCAGTTTCCCACAGCCTTCATCTATCTACATGCATATTAATTTATATTAAATGTGGCATAACACCTGTGTGCCAGTGTGCAAAATATCTGCCCACTGTGCCAAACATGCCTTAGTGCACTGACTTTGGTGCATGAGGCATGTGTATGCTCAACTTAAGTCAGGCAAAATTTTTGATTTTTTTCACAATTTTTGCTTGAAAATTTGTGAAGGGTATTCTTGCTTGATGTCATCTTAACAGTCCAGATTTCTTCAAACATAAGCTTTATATATGTTGAGACTGGTTGTGACTATGGGCCAAACTGAGTGATCAGAATGTTTCCTTGGGTGAGCAGTGATAAACACATGACTGAATCACCAGTAATCAACATTGTCTTAACACAACAACCGGGATAAGCAGATAAGCCTCCCACAGACACACAAAGCTCCATTCAAGTCAAGCTTGACAAGACCAAACGCAATAAACGACTAAACCCTGCACGTTCTTCTCAAAAAGGTGGTATAATGCACGACACAGCACAGCAGCAGATATGATGAGAGCGATGCCGAGAAAACGATCGGTATCGAGGTACTATCGAGGTGTTGCTCACGCCACCACACGTAGGCGCCGACGAGGCGGTGCACTGACACACCACAGCCGGGAGCTCAGTCTACCGTAACAACCTTAATTTCACGCTTTGGTGACCCCCAACGAACAATGAGCCACACCACAACATGTGAATTCTAAGGCGTTGCAAATAAAAAAAACAAAATAATGCGGTAAAATTATCCGACACCTGCCTTATTGTGCGCGAACCTCCCCAGGTGCCCGCGGCCACTCGCGTCCCACGCGATCGAACGGCCCGAAATTAATAACAGTGTTGTAAACCGTGACCTTCACGTTCCATTCATCCAGGCTGTTGGTAGCTGTTAGACACTGCTCGTACGCGCAGCGCCATTCACGCAGAAACCATTTTAAAGCAATCAACGAAGGCAAGGCAATTCAAGGTGTAATATTCTCCGTTTTCATTGGTCCTTGCTAATGCAAGTTCCACATGCATAAAATGGAACATGTAAATATTTCAGTTCTAGCGCAAAAGCGCTGAGGAGTGACGCTTCCAATAATTGTGCTGGGCACTCGGATTGTACTCATGGTTAGGGGAACTTGGAGGGTAGAATTGGGGTTAGATTCGGTTGGGTTCATTCGCACCAGGGCAGGTAGCTGCATGCATGTCGTGGAAACGTCACCATAGGAGCTGAGAGTACCCTTGCCGAAATTAAAGATTTTCTCAATGCTTAGTGTTTGCTGAGTTATCTACAAAAACTCACGAACAACATGCAATCATCCAGTGAATGGGGTGAAGCCGGTGTACAGATCCACAGCATTGGCTACCTTCTTTTTTGTCCTTGCCAGTACCATCCAGCCTTGTGATGCATCTTTGGATGTAGTAGTGTGCCAGATGGTTTAAAAATCAAAGCAAATTGCAACCATGCTGACAAGATGTTGCTGAAATGTGCTATAATTTTCTGCACATATAGGGCATTTTGGTAATTGCATGTACATATGCATTTTTGCCCATCAGGCTGAGCTTCTGTCATGTAAGTTTTTTGCTCAGCCAACAGGGTAGCATGAACTGGAGTTGGGGCTGGAAGCTGCAGTCCTTTCTCTAGGCTTTTCAGCTAGGCTGCATGTATCCACCCTCTAAAATAGAGGGTGGTTGCACTCAGGGCTTCTGCACCCTCCAAAATGGAGTGTGGTTGCACACTGTCAGGAGCAGCATTAGAGATTGTGCATACCCCAGCATTATATTAGCAAAATGCTGTTAGTGCTTTTTATGTGGTGCATATAACAGAGATTTCAGATGTATGCTGTAACAGAGATTGTGCTGACTGCTCAGTGGACTTTACTCTATGCTGCTTTCCTGTAAGCACTGTGTTTCACAGGCCTGTGCAGTAGCTGAAACTGGTGCAACAAGCTTAAGAAGAAATGCAGCACATTTCGCTTAGCAAGCTCACCACAGAGTGAGTTTGGGCTATATCTAGCTGTATGTTTATTTTAGGTGCATTGTTTAAAAATTTTCTCTCTAGGGTCAGGGTTAAAGCTATGTTTAAGTGCAATTTATTGTGTTTTGTCCACTTAACTTTATTGAAAATGTAATAAATAGGATGATAATGTAAAGATATTCAAAATGGTGAATGAATAAGTCACAAGACTTAAATCTATGCATCTCTGCCAAAGAAACAAGGCAGAACACATTTGCTGGACATGTTACTCCATTTAGGTGCTTTGGCATAACACCAGCTATTGCTATCACCACCCCTTTGTTTCTTGCCGCAGTTTTAAACTTGGTTGAATGTGGTCCTGGAAGCATTCTGTGAACACCCAATCCATCCTCATTTTTTTGTTTGTTTTATTCCATGTGTTAGTGTGTGTATTGTGCAAAGTCTAAAAATGGACTGAAAAGGGGACCTAATATTTCCGTGACATGCAGGAAGAGATGGCATCTAATGTGTCAAAAAAGTCAGCAAAAGAGGATGAAGTGATCAGCTGTTTGTGATCTGTGACCACATACACATTAAGGAATAATATATTTTTTTAGCCTGAAAGTGATGTGCATTCAGAGGGAAGTTGCAGTTTCTTATATGCATGTGACAGATGTTTCCAAATTTTGACCTGCATGAAAAATATGGGAAATATTTATCAGTGTCAATCAAATCTACTATGATTCTTTTAATTGTGATGTTTGTGTGCATTTTCTATGTGCTACTGGTAGCTTGCTCCATGTGTGGGTGACTTCAGTATGAGTGATCATTGAAAAATGTTGTTTAATTTTCAGGTAGCATGGGGTGCTCTGGGTTTATGAGTAATTGGCCAGTGTTTGTGATGCATGTATGGGGGAGTATCTGCCAATATAGGGGCATTGTTGATGAGGTTTTGTATTCATCAGCATGTGAAAAGTGACTGTTTTTGCTGCCTCGGTTGTGTCCCAAGGGCATTCCACCCCATGTCCATGCCATGTCCATAAGTTGATGTCCAGGTAAGGCTCCTGATCTGAGTGTCACCACTTGGTCTTTCTTGTTTGTTGTGTGATGTAATGTATATGTCACCAGCAATGCACAATAATTAATATAATATCTTTGTAAGTTTTTACATGTGACAGAGTGTGCTGCAATGTGTGCTTAGCTATGGTGTTAAGTGGGTGTGAGCTATGTATGCCTGCTTATGTTGCTATGTACTTGTGTGTGATATTTCAGATCTGTTTATACAGTACATTCCAGGTATTTATGCACTTTGGTGCCTTGGTAAATGCATTGGCCTGAGCATTTCAGCATTGGTTGTGGGTTTTGTGTTTATGGCTGAATGTCAGGAATATTGTTTTAGAGGTGTTGCATTTCATGGCCCGCTGTCTTCCATCCCCCTCAGAAGCATCCAAGTCAGTCAAAGAGAGTCCTGTACCATGTCAGTACTGTTTGACTATGGGAGGCAGGGAGGGAAGTGTCATTGGCATAAAATAGTATGTCAATAGTTTTTCAGAAAGTCTGTCAAGATGCATAAGAGCCAATTGATGTTTTATGATCAATCCCTGTGGGCGCCCAGAAGCCATGGTTATTGTAGAACTGACATCTCCCACCCTCCCCTTTTGTGTTCCAGTCCATCATGCCAAATTGTTCTCATATCATATTGTAAGTATTCTCAAATTGGATATATTTTGTGTAATCTGTTGTCCCTTGTAGACAGAGGAACATTCTGGTCACTGCTGAGAAGAAGCGGATCTGTGAGCAGAGAGCACTTCATATTGTGGAGATGCTACTTGAGCCTACCATCGAGTCTGCATGGCTTTTGCAACAGGTTTGTGTCATTTTGGCATTTGTTGTGGTGCTAATAATACATTCACCAATCAACAGTTACTCTCATTTAGTTGTCAATGCTTCTCAACTGCAGGTGTAAGCTATTTGCTTCTGTGCACATGAGTTCATGTGCCAGTCACCTGAATACTTAAAACTTATGGTATACCTGAGTATCTACCTGCAGTGTTGTGCTAGGCTTGACACAATGCAACATAAATATTCAGTCATTATACTTAGATGTGTCATGTGTTGAGTGATATCTCCTTCACAAAATGCTTGTACTGGCAGGTGAAATTCATCGATCAGAACCATTACCAAGATGTAACAGAAGAGCGGTGTGTTACTGGCTGCTGTGGGTATCCGCTTTGCTCAAGGAGTCTTGGCAAGATACCCAAAAAGCAGTTCCAGATCTCTACACTCACCAACCGAGTGTATGACATTTCAGAAAGAAAGGTAAGATGCTTCCAGGTACTTGTGTCAATTACTGGAACCGTCCAGGGTCAGCAGGTAGTTGCTACCTCGGTGATTCTAGGATTTTGCCAAAGTTGGACCGCCAGGCTGTCTGGAGCATGTCTGGTGTGGAACATCGCGGAGCCCATGAGGCCAATGCCCCTAAATGCTGCGTCCGTGTTACAATTGAATGATAAACCTTGTGACGGCTCGTTGACCCTCGGTGGCTCTATGGCTTTTGCCTAGCTGCTAATTGCATGCCCCTCGGTATTGCTTGTGTCATTATTTATTGCTCGCACATCCCTTTTTGTATTCCGTCTGCTACTCAGTACTGTGCAGCATTCCATCTGTTAACGCTTAGTTGTCTCTTACTGTGCCGCACGATCTCAGCGCTCTGTTGGCCCTTCCATCAGCAAGGAGCTGGATTACCTGACTGTTGGAACTGTTGCCGCGCGATCTCAGCGCTCTGCTGGCCCTTCCGTCAGCAAGGAGCTGGATTACCTGACTGTTGGAACTGTTGTTTTACCTGACTGTTTATTACCATCTGTTGGAAAATCCTGGCGAAAAATGATGCTTCAGATGATAAAGAAGCTATGATTACACTCTGCCTGTATCATTGTAAATACCCTGAACACTGACGGCAAAAAGAGACAACTTTTTTTGTGTGCGTCATGACCTAGAGAAGAAAGGCATTTGTATTCTACGTGACATCCGTCACGCCGGCGACTGTGGTCCCATCACAGCGTTGTTATCCCTCCTGGACAGTCATTACCAGAACGAAGGCCAACGCTGTTCTATTCATCTTTGCCTCTTCACAAATTATTGCCTGTGCCGTCCAGATCAGTAAGTATTATTGTTTCTGACGCTGGACACTCACGAGGAAGGCCTATCTACCTGGGAATTGGAGAATTGAAAAAATTGAGAAAACGTTCGTCATTGTCTGCGCCTATCCGAGTAACGCGCAGAAAGAAACACGGAAGCGTGATTGGGGATCATGACCTCCGAAAAGCAACAACGACCACCATTAGTTCCGCCCCTGCCACTGAGGCAGGCCCTGCCTCCGCCTCTGCCAGCCAGGCAAGCGTTGCCTCCGACTCCGACTCAGCCAGGCAAGCGTTGCCGCCAGTCTGGTAAGCGTTGAGCACGCCTTTACCAGCCAGGCAAGCGCTGCAAACAACGAGCGAACAGCATCTGTCGTAGCACATGACCCCCAGCTCGATATCAGATTAAGGTTGGCCTTACTTGGAAAATATTTCCCTTTAAGTGGTGTTATTGCGACGTAACAATGACCGCCAAACCCTGGCGGTGCGGCTGTCCGTCTTCATCGTGTTCCTCGGTTGCCTTGGCATTGTCCTACCATTCCCCTGTCACTCCGTATCGCCAGTCCCTTGTCTGTGCATCCATTCTGCTCGTCCCCACGTCCTCGCGTACCCCACGTCTACCGCCATCGCTGTGCAACACGCTGCGCTCGATGCGATGGGCTGGGCTGCCACACTTGGGTCTTCCGTCTCGCGGTATCTTTTCCCGGTATGTTAGTCCGCCCGTATTTCTCCGTTTACATGGTTCTTGCCTCATGGTCGATCCCTTTTTCTCGCGTCGTTTCGCACGTCTTCCGTAAAGTTTTGTGTCTATTGATTGAGCTCTAGTGGTCCTTGTCTTTCAACCTAAATTTTTACCATTCTGATATATATCATTATGTGGTCGGCTTTGGACCAGACGTTGTGGGCGGACCCTATATCCATCACAGCATCCTAGCCAATTCTTCGTAACTTTTTTAGTTGTATTAAATTTGGCTCATTTCAAAATTGGCGTAAACAATTAAGTTAGCGCAGTTAACTCGAGCGCAGTTGCCTGAAGAAGCCAGTGCAGTGTTCTGACACCCTAAACGGCGTTGAGGGAGAGGGGCGAGGTATAAGGGACAGGGTCGCGGGGCTGACGACCTTTACTGCTGGACGTGAGAATGAACGTGAGTGAGCCTGGTGGTGGAATCGAGCCAGGGTGTAGTACGGTTGAGCGAAAGGGGGTAACGTGGAGGGCCCACGGGAGCACGCGGTAGGTCGTCATATAAGCAGGATGTGTAACATCCGTCAAGTCACCTATACGGATTGACCAGCCTCAAAGAACGCCTGAGAGCAACGTGACGGTTTTGGCCAGGGTAACGGCGAGGCGCCCATCTAGATGTGACATAATCCAGCCCGCGTCAGCCGCCCCGTGATATGTGTGTGAAAACCAGGGAGCCCGGTCACTGACCTCATACCAATAACGCGAAATTACCCTCTCCCAAGCACTGAAAATGCCGATATGTCTCGAAGATATTTGAACAGGTCTCGATGAGTCATAATCCCACCAAGGCACGCGTGAAGGCCATGCGTGTTGTGGTGCCTGCCCGCAGTTTGCCTACCCTATCGCCGGTGAGTTCGAAGACGTTCCATGACATCACCGCAGCCGCAGCGACTGCTGTCTCGCTTCAACTCCATCCTTGTCCTTGTCCTTATCACAAGCTAACATTACATTACGACCGCTGTCCCTGTTCTTCCCTTGCTACCCTGTCCTCCTTTGCGTGTGGTAATGGGTAGGGCTTTACGTCTCCCCGACTGCCAGGGCCATGTCGAGACGGACGCCTTCACAAGGGTGTCGCGTGGGACACAGTTTGGCGTGGGAGGGGTCCGAACCCAACACTCACGGGTCCAGAATCGAGCGCTCTAACCATTATACCACCAACGGGACCTCCTTTGCCTCTGGTGCTTTTGGTACGCATCTGACGGACGCACTTCCCCGGACACTTCTAAAGCCTCTGGTACCCCTGGCTCTTACGGCCAGGTGCTCCTGGTGTTCGGAAGTGGTCCGGACGCACGTAAGTCCTCATGGCGGCTTCCGGCGTTCTTCAGAGCTTCTGTTGTTGATGTGAGGTGGGGATGTGACCAAGTGCCACTGGGGTGTTCCCTGGAGTGTGGCGACGTAATCAGGACACTGAGAACCTTTTCAGAAATTCTGCAGCAATGCCTGCTTTCGAGCGTCTCGGCACTTGCACGCGCAGATTCAGACCAGTCCGCTGTGGCTGCGGGACCACGAGCCGGCACCCAGCTTCACCCTCCTAGATGAAGCGGCCAATCGGTAAGATAAACAAGTCTCGCTGGGTCGCCAATTGTATTCTGCTCCTGTTTATTGCTGATGCCACCCATCCCCGTTTTCTCTTCAATAAGGCTGATCAAACATGTTAGACATTGGCGAGGGGTTCAGTATTTTGGCTAACCCATTTCTCTGTCATACCTAGAAATAAATCGATTTTGCTATAAAAAAAATCGTCGGAGCGCATATGCAGTTCCCTGTCCGGCAATGCTATCACCGTATTGAACATGTATCTCGCATATAATGGAACCAGTCGGCAGCCTGTGGCGCGTGCGGCTGGCGCCACGTGAGCGCCGCTGACGCCGCCGGCCGTCGGCAGGCGGGGTGTGGCCGGTGACCCGGTGGACCTGGGCGTGGTGTGCGCGCCGGCCGAGGACGCGGCGCAGACCACCACCGACCAGGTGGTGACCGGCATGCTGCACCAGTTCGACGAGCTCTCGGAGCGGATCGGCGAGCTCGGCCTGAGGCCGGAGGAAGAGAGCGAGCGGCAGCCCGGCGGGGGGCGGGCCGACCGCGGCAAGGTGCGGTTCGGCACGCCCGCCGGTCGGACTGACGACCCGCCGCCTCCAGCACCGGCCGAGGTCGCGCCGGCTGACCAGGAGCCCGGGGAGAGCGGCGTCGCGGAGAGCCCCGCGGACGGACAGGCGGCCGAGGCGTCGCCGACTCGAACGCCGCCAGAGACTGCGGCCGGGGCTCCGCCGCGAGCGCAGGAGCCGGCGTCACCAGACTCGGAGTCAGAGTCGGGCCGGACGGCGGCCTTCAAGCGGCCGTCGTGCGCCGCGCGGCGGCCGCAGCACCCGCTGGTGGTGGTGGAGGCGCGACTCTTTGACTGGATGGCGGCGCGGACGGTACCTGAGCCGCCCGCGCCGCCCGCGCCGTCGAGCACCGCCCACCCGGAGCTCGGACAGTCCGTCCCACCGTGCGCCGAGGCCACGCACACTGTGGCTGAGACGTGCGCACGGGACGACTCGGCCGGCGGCGGCCCGTCCGAGGTCGCCGCGCCGATCCTCACGCGGCAGGAGGCGGAGGCGCGCAACCAGGCGCTGCTGGCCTACCTGCAGGGACAGACGGGCGCGCCGCGGAAGGAGGCGGTGCAGCAGCCGGCGCAGGGACAGTCGCCGTACGAGCCACCGCTGGTCGAGTCGCAAGACAGAGTCCGCCGGCGGTTGGTCAACGATCACCTCGGCCGAGCGTCAGTATTGGTTCTCCTCATACCTAGCGGGCTGCTCCGGTCGGGTGGGCGTGGTTTCGATGTTGGTCGGGTCTTCTCGCTCCGAACTTCGCTGCGATTTTGTAATGACATGCAGATGAGCAGCAGATACGGAATCCTCAAGACAAAACCTGTGATATGTTACGCGTCGCCTGTGGTATCGCCCGAAATCGGTCCTGATGATTCGTAGTATTATTACTGTGCAGAACGATTCAGCTCACCTCGCATTCCAAACAGCTTAGTGGTGGCCATGAACATGTGTACCGTCCTCTACCAGACATGAGACCGTCCACCTATTCATCCATTCCACCGTGGTACGTGGTCACTGGCACGCGGCCCGCCGCTACGGGTCCCGCTCGTTTGAAGCTGTCCGTGTTCTGCGCAGCATGGCGCGTCTGCTGCCGCCGCTCGGCCTGGTCTGGACGGACGTGACGTCACCGCTGCGCCAGCTGATCGCCGGCTTCCATCTGACGGCGCAGAACGTGACGCTTGGGCCGCACCAGTGGACGCTGGCGGCGCTGGTCCTGCTCAGATAGTACGTGTTTGTGCGCGTGGCGGCAGGCCCGCCTGGTGGTGGGCGGCTGGCTGGTCCGTATGCGCCAATCAGGCGTCAGCGACTGAATGCTGCTCCAGGCGCGCGTTATCGGGAGAAATTGCCTGGTGATGTCTTACAGTGTGTTTGCTTCATGTTCACTGGCCAGCTTGTAAGGCGGTATGGTGCGAAGCAGTGAGGCGGTTGCTGCAACGGCGCGGAGAGACGTATGAGAAGACACCCTTTGGCTCGACTCCTGAACACCTCACCCATGTCTTCGTCCCTGACTTAACCCCTTCTCACCCCACTCGTCCCTCACCCCACTTCACCCGTCACTGGCGTCCCAAGCCGACTTTTGTACCACTTCTCGGTGCCGGTTATCCCCGAACTTTGCCCCGTGTTCGGCAGTCTGCCTTGCCACGTACCGGAGCTTACCGCCGCACTCTCCCTAACTCTGCCCCGTGCTATGCAGTCTGCTGCGCCGCAGGCCCGAGCTCACCGCCGCACTCTCCCTAACTCTGCCCCGTGCTCTGCAGTCTGCTGCGCTGCAGGCCCGAGCTCACCGCCGCACTCTCCCTAACTCTGCCCCGTGCTCTGCAGTCTGCTGCGCTGCAGACCGGAGCTGACCGCCGCCCGCTCCCTAACTCCGCCCCGTGCTCGGCAGTCTGCTGCGCCGCAGGCCGGAACTGGACGCCCTTGCCCGGGACGCGGACGGGGCCTTCGCTTCGGCGCTGCGACCGTTCCAGCTGACACGTACTCGGCTGGATAAGCTGGTGAACCGACTGGAGGCGGCTGTGGCTGTCCCGGTGCCCTGCGACTCAGCCCGATGATGGGGTTCTATTGTGACAGAAGTAAATATATTTTTTCGTGAGATTAGCTTGTTTTGGGGATTTGTGCGTCGGATTCTTCTTTGCATCGTACCGAGACGTATGAATTTTCATTTGAACTGACAGCGAGTTGGACCAGCTGCCTGTCTTTCGGACGGTCGTAGCGACGTGGCGTTTGATCTCAGGCTTTGGCGACGTTGAAACGCGTGTTATTCTGGGGATCTGGTGCCTCTGCTAGCCTGGAGGTGTGCGAAAGGCATGAAACGTGGCGCGAACACTTGCTATCCGTGTTTTGGAGGGAGGATTGCACAAGTATTTCTCTGTATATTTGCTCTTATTTGCTCTCTGTATACCCAGCGTTCGGAGCTGTGCAACGGGATATTCCGAAGCGTTACCGTTGTTGACGTTGTCCAGCAGAGGCATCACTGTAACAGTTTGTATGCTGTGCGCCTGTCCTGCCTGCTATTTAACGTTGGAGTAAGGCATGATATCGCTGGTACCTTCCGCACAATAAAGCACGGATTAGCCACCAGTGAGGTCCGGGATACCACCGGCATAACCCCATGTCCCCGGAGGCATCCGAAACATTGTCCCCGCGATGTCCGGGTCCTGTCTGCGTGGTGAGGGGAGCTGACATGCAGGAGAACGTCTGAGCCGCAGGCTCATGGCTGAAGAATAGCCTTCTTTCCCATGTCGGGATGGCTTTGGTCAAGATGGTCGAGGTTCGCGACCGATCTGGAACAGGTGCTATCGATTTCTTGCTTAGTCTGGGCGGCAATAGACTCTTAATTGCACAAAGACTCACAAGCAAGTCAAAATTGCCTCTTTTGAGAAAATTGGGTCAAGGTCAAGCCAGGCCACTTCATACCTAAGTAACCCTAATTGTTACATTGGCCCATATTTGAAGAACATGTAAGTAGTAAGCTTTCCGGTGCACTTTTTCCAAACATCGCAGTCAGCAAGCTTGTTCGCGGGAGCGAATTGAACGGCGGGGTTGGTGGCAGCGTTGACGGGTATTGACCCTTTAAACGGACGTCTCGGGAACTATCTGGAGGCCTGGGAGCACAAGGTGGCTTTTCAAACCCAAGGCGTGCACTTTTACCCGTTTGGATTGGTGGGACCACCGTCACTCCCGAGCGGCTGGCTGCCAACCTGAGATCAGGGGTGCAGTTTCTCATTCAGGTGGGTGAGCGACCCCCTCCCCTGCTTGGAATTTAACGCCACCAACGTTGAAAAGGTCGGCCAACTCCGAGGAAAAATTCGCTCGTTGCTTAGTCACTGCCTTGCGAAGGCTGTCAGTTTAGTTCCCCGTCCTTTCGCAAGTCACCACATGTGAGAGGACGGGGAACTCCACATCACTCAAAAAAAGCCGTCGATTTCGAGCTTGCAAGCACCAGAATACGCACCACAGCAGGAACTAGCGTTCGTCAAAAAGTCCTGACCTCTCGAGGCTACAATTCAAAGCCAAACTGAGGCTCAGGTGTCGGGAAATTTTGGCGATTTACTCAGCGATCTATTCAGCAACGATTTGCGATTTCCCTGAAAAGCGTCATATTGTCAATAGTGGCACGAGAACATCGGAAATAACGCTTATTTTGCAATATCACGTGACCCAAGGTTTAAGGCATGGTCGAGGAACGGCGAAATCCATAACATCAAAAAAGTGCCGGCCGATTTTAAGTTTGCAAACGTCAGTCTTAACAGCCACAAGGACTAGTGTGCGTCAAAAATCTTGCCCTCTCAAGGTCATCCCCCGAGGTCATATTCGGGCTTAAAGAACGGACAACTCTATATCACTAAAACGTCATCGGCCGATTTCAATTTTTCAAGTAACGCAATGTTAACTGCAGGAACCAGCGTCCGTCAAATAGTTCTAACCTCTTAAGGTCATTTTTCATCGTCAAAGTCAGGCTGAAAGGACGGAAAGCACAACATCACCTAAAAATAACTTGCCCATTTTAACTTTGCGTGCTCCAGAATATTCACTACAGAATGAACTAGCGTTGTTCAAGAGTTCTGACTCATCAGGGTTACCCGTCGAGATCAGACTAAGGCTGAAATGATTAGGTACTCTATATCTTTTAAAAAGGCGATGAATTTCAACTTTTCAAGCATCAGAATGCTTGTCAGCGCATGAGCTAACATCCATTAAAAGTCCTGACCTCTTCAGGTTATCCGTCAAAGTAAAAAAATCGGCTCAAATGCCGGGAAGCTCTCTATCCTCAAAAATTACCGGCCGATTTTAAACTTGCAAGCATCAAACGCTAGTTTTCTTTTTCTTTTCCACGGACGCCAGTTTTTGTGCCTGTGAATCTCCTGGTGCTTGCAAATATCGGCAGATATTTGGGATATAATGTTCCCCGTCCCTTGACCTTGTTTTTGGCTCTGAAGGTTATAATGTGTTGCCAAACAATCGTTATTTTCGATGTTGTCCTTCCGTAATTAATCATATGTTGGAGTTTCAGAGAATCCGCAACTCGTCGCTGAATGGATCGCTGAATAAATTGCCAACTTCACGGACATTACAGCCTTCACGTGTCCTGTGTTGTGATCTTGGCTCAAAAGAAGTCCATCCTATCGTTCAATTGCCTCGTTTTATTTTGCACTGCACATTACAACTCAATATGTATGAGAGCTCCATCTTATTCTACGGAGAAAACACAGGGCAGATATGCTGCTTTCACGCGGCACCGGCTATCACTAAGCACTCCAATTTCCCCCCTTCAACTTCCACTTGGTGTATATGGCCCACCGCTGGTTCGCCGTTCGCCAGGTCAGCAATCTGGGCAGAGACCGCCAGGTGACTGGCGTCTGCCGCTGGCGGTGGGCCGCCTCGCCGCGCGTCCGCCGGACCGGACCGCGTCGCCTGGGGCCGGTCGCCGCCAGCCGCCGGAGCCGGCCGAGGCCGGCTGCGTTGCGCCGCGGGACTTCCAGCACGCAAATCCACGCCCCGCGGCCAGGACAGCAGCCCACTAGCTGTACTCTATGAAGCCCATCGACGTCAGGTGCTCGGGCAGGAACGAGTTCATGTCGGGGTACGTGATCCAGGCGGGGTCGGACGGCCATTCCCAGTCGGTCGGGTCCATCATCATGTCGCCCTCTGGCTCCCAGTCGCTCGGATCGCCAAACTCCAGCGGCATCAGGAAGTCGGCCAGCGGGTAGCCGAAGTCGTCCATGATCTGCGGCCGGCCCAGCGCCTGGTTAGAACGGCGGCGCCCCGCTCCGCCGCCCGGTTAGAGCGGCACCGCCCCGCTCCGCCGCCCGGTTAGAGCGGCACCGCCCCGCTCCGCCGCCCGGTTAGAGCGGCACCGCCCCGCTCCGTCGCCCGGTTAGAGCGGCACCGCCCCGCTCCGTCGCCCGGTTAGAGCGGCACCGCCCCGCTCCGCCGCCCGGTTAGAGCGGCACCGCCCCGCTCCGTCGCTCCGCCGCCCCACCGGCTGGA
The DNA here is from genome assembly GCF_011947565.3 of Pollicipes pollicipes. Lineage (NCBI taxonomy): Eukaryota > Metazoa > Arthropoda > Thecostraca > Pollicipedomorpha > Pollicipedidae > Pollicipes > Pollicipes pollicipes. The sequence goes on along the minus strand of NW_023596576.1, from coordinate 58,029,987 downwards.
CGGGGCGGGGCGGTGACTCGGCTACGCCGGACTCGCCATCGGCGGCAGATCCGGGGGACGGGCGCAGTCTCGGACAGGGGTACTGCTCGTGCTGACGGAAGGGCTGGTTGATGGCGTGTGCTGTGGGCACTTACTGGCAGAGTGTGCTTAGGAAGTCTTGTTTAGGCCGCGAGTCTGGCATGCTGCTATCTGATGCGGCTCAAATGATAAATCGGCACCTTTGGCAGTCTACAGAATTATTAAAACAAACTAGGCTTCAGTAAAGATGCTCCCAACCAATAAGACCACAACAGGCTAAGGAAAACGTGCTGCTCGAGAGGACCCAACGACTTTATCAGCTTATGAGTCGTTGTATACTTTCTGTCTCCGGCAATTTATGGCCAGGCACTCAGGAATGACTCCAGAGGGTACGTATCAAGGGTATGCATCGAGGGTGTATATCGAGGGTATAAATCGAGGGTGTGTATCGATAATATGAATCGATGGTATATATCGCGGGGGGGTATCCAGAGTATATATCAAACGTATACATCGAAGGAATGGCATAGGTGTAATGAAACCCAAGTGACGCCACGCATCTGTTAGAGCAATGATGTTCGTTAGCAGATTCAACCCTCACAGTCGCATCACTAATGCTGCAGCACGGCAACCCATCTCTGCAGCTGCAGCAACCCATCTCCTTCAGCAAAGTGGTGACCGGGCCGGCTTGGTCCCGGAATTCAAAACCCGCCTGGCTAGCAACGTCACGGGTAGCTGGGTAGCATTCCCTCCAACGAAGGTGCCCTTAGTTGGCTCCAGCACACCGGCCGTGACCAACTGGCGCCGTTCTGATGCGGGCGGGTGCCGTGCCGGCATTGCTTGCGCGTGGTGCGTGGCCCGTGTCCTCTGTCACCCTTTGGTTGTACCCTCCCCCCTCACTATGCGCTCACTTAACAACAGCACGCTTCCCGTGTATCCAGCCGCCATCGGCAGGTGGCCGTCGCACCCTCGCTCACCATCGGCAGGTGACCACCGTATCCTCGCTCATCATCGGCAGGTGGCCATTGCACCCTCGCTCACCATCGGCAGGTGGCCATCCCGCCCTCGCTCACCATCGGCAGGTGGGCATCGCACCCTCGCTCACCATCGGCAGGTGGCCATCGCATCCTCGCTCACCATCAGCAGGTGGCCATTGCACCCTCGCTCACCATCGGCAGGTGGCCATCGCACCCTCACTCACCATCGGCAGATGGCCCTCGCGCCCTTACTCGCCATCGGCAGGTGGCCCTTGCGCCCTCACTCACCATCGGCACGTCATCCCAGGGCCAGTCAACGATGATCCAGTCGGCAGATTCGGGCGGCGGTTCCAGTACGTCGATGTAAATAACATTGAAGAGATATGACGGAGGGTCGATGTTGGATGGCGGCCAGCTGTGGTCCTCGGGCGGCAGGTCCACGAACGTTATATCCAGCCCTGCGGCACAGGTTGGTGTCGGCCGTTTCGGGATGCGTGGGGGGCGTCGCCAGTGTCCGGGTCACTCAGCGTCCTGTCCCACCGCAGAGTGGGTGAAAGGTCAGCGCAATGGCGGAGAGATGCTGCCCATGCAAGATTAGATCACCCTTGGCGACCAAAACGGAGATAAGACGATGCTGATGTATTGAAACAGGCACATAGTTTGGGCAGCCACCTCTTTCCCGCCTTTCGGGACCTCAGCATGACGCTGCGCCTCCGGCTCGGGTCACGCAGATGCGTGAGTCCAACGAACGGCGTGGCCCATACTCACAGTCTGCAGGCAAGTCTTCGACCGGCGGGTAGGCGAAGGTGTAGTCAAAGTTATCGTCGAACGGTGGCACTGGAAATGGGCAGACAAGGTTAGCTGGCGCAGCCTGGTCGTCGAATCTCCACCCATCTCCCCCGATGGTGCAGGGACCGGGTCGTCTGAGAGGCGGCTATGGTCGGTGGAGCACGACTGGAACCTCTGGAAATGAAGCTTGGAGGGACAAATAACCGTTGCAGGTTCTGCCTTTGCTCAAGTCTTCGTTGGCTGATTTTTTATTGCGCCCTCGTTGAGCAAATGAATGTTCCCATTTTCATGATGGGAACTGAGAGTATCTACAAAAGAAGCAATGGGTAAATAAGACGTGCTGTGCCACCCACCGCTGGCAGTCTCTTGGGGACAAGTACTGCCCTGCACAGAGCCAGCTTATGGCGCCCCCTGAGCCAAATAAGGGCACTTTTGGAAATAGATGATGGACACGACGACGATACGATAGAAACATACTCAAGACAGTGGCTGGCGCGGACAAACGTGCCACCATCTGAGGCTCCTGCCATCCTGGTCGCCATCTCTTTTTACATTGTTATCTTTCTACCTTTTTCCTCGTTCGCATTACATTCACACACGGATTGTACGTTGACTTAATCAACATTATTTTCCGTGAAGTTGAACCGGTTACTTACGGAAAGTTTCTGGGGCTTTTTCAGAGAAGTCATCTGCAACAAACAAAGCACAGGCATGAGAATGACATGCATAGAAAAGTAAAATACACAGGCACCCAGGGACGTATCCAAAAAGGATGTCACAGGGGCCAGCGGCCCTTCCAGGGACAAGCACTCTGCGCCAGATAGTGCACAGTTTCGCAAAAAAAGAAATAGCCGGGATCTGAACAAATTCGACATTTGGTCTCTTCCTGAGAGAAATTCTGCCGACATAACGCAGCTATCACATTTCACTCGTAGAAAGTAAAAAGGCGCAATATTGCACCACCCACCACTACCCACCGACTGCGCGATGCTACACCACTTAACACCACAGCGTGTTTTTCTTGCGAAAATGTGTGTTGCATATAACTGAAGATACGGAACCACTCAATGGATCAAAAGATGACTGAGGATGAGCGTCTTGGATTAACGCAACTTTTTAGATGGGTTTTAACAGGGTACTGTGGTTGTTTGTTTGAGCCTAGCCCATCTGGTCCGACCACGACCAATTTGGTTCAAGCTTGGCCCATGTGGTCCGATCCCGACCCATCTGGCCTGGCCCCACCCATCTGGTCCGGCCCGGCTAATCTAGTCCGACCCGGCCCGTCTGGTCCGACCCGGGTAATCTAGTCCGACCTGGCCCGTCTGGTCCGACCCCGCTCATTTAGTCCGACCCGGCCCATCTGGCCTGGCCCCCAGCCCATCTGCTCCCATCCCGGTTCATTCTCCAAGCGCTTCGGCTGTTTCGTTTCCGCCGCGTACGCACTCCCACACGTCGCGCCTCGGCGACAGGCCGTCGGTTGGCTCGATGCCGTACTCACCGGGCAGCCCGGGAGGAGGTCCGCCGGGCATGCCCTGCGACCGACTGCTCGGGGGCTGACCTGAAACATACCGGAGCATATGTGACGTCACACCGTCCTCCGTCCGAGGCCCCTGGCGGGAATGCGACTTCGGGCGTCCGCAAGCGACCGTCAACAGGGGCGTGAAGGTGATTGGCAAAATCAGGATGTTCTGTTGATGTAATTCAGCTCGAGATATCAGGCAGTAGTGAAAATAAATCATATGTCTGCGGGAGCAACGTCTTATGAGCACCACTCTTGAGCACCACTTACGAGCAAAAAGGTTGTCACCACTCAAAAATGACGCTACTTTATTTTGCTGTTACTGTTGTGATGTCTAAATTGTTTCCTGTCAGACTTCAAACCAAGATAAACGAGACTGCACAAACGCCGCATCAAAATCGTGGCATTTTAACACGCGCTCGGGTGGGGGTCAAAGTGCCCCCTCCTCCCGAAAGTTTTTTTCCGGAATGGTTTCCGAACGGCACGGTGTGGTAACACCAAAATTTCATATCTGTAGACAACTGAATAGCGGATTGTCTGACATCAACAATTTGGATGTATTTTGTAAGATCGCTAACCTACGGTAGGTCAAAGTCAGGCCTTGGTTTCAGCGAGGGCAGTTTTTAAGGGATCGTTCAATCTGATCAAACAACGGAGTGTTAGACGAAGCCATACATCTCTGAGATACTTTTTTAGGTAACATAAGAATAAAATGAGCAAACTGCATTGACCTTTCAGTTATGGTCAGGTATGAAGGTCAGACCAAGGTCAAAATCAACCTGTTTTATTGCTCTAGGGTTTGCTGAATGGGGTATTTTCTGGCGCTCATTTCGAATTTATTGATAACAGGAACTGCATTATACACCTTCCATGGACTTCTTAAATGTCATTATAGGCCACTGTCCTAAAACGACCCAGGTCAACGTTCTGCTTTCAGGAACATACTGCCTAACGCAATCTTATTCGCTTATTCAAATGCAAAACTCATTGCAGACCTGTATTATTTTGGTCACCATGACCTTCAAAAGGTCAAACGTCACGTACCTTAAATGGGTATGTCACATTTTGCTCAGAATAGTTATCTAGGTTCTAGGGACTTTGGGGACAAGCCTGGAATTTAACCTAGTTTGACTCCCATTTGACCGGAAAGTCATGACCTAGGAGCCTCAAACTTTGGCCTAAGTGAGTTATCATACAGGTTAACACACACTTGACCTCAGAGGGGTCAAATTAACCCCCCAACCCGAGGGAAGAATATCCAGCCGACCACCCGGGCGCGTGTTAACGTCTGGGTTTTTGGGCCTTATGAAGTTGAACACAGGTGCTGGAAAAGATAGTGGCATTTTACGGACTACGGAAATAGTTCAGCACCATGCTGCTGGAGACTGAACACAAATGTTGGAATCAATATTGGAGCATTTTACCGACTCTAGTAAAAGTTCACCTCAACTGTGCAAAAAGCTTGAAATTAGAGAGGGATCTCAAATGTCTGTACATAGCGAAAACTTCGTGCATTACGCGTAATTATAGGCCATTGGCTTCGTGACCACGGAGACCAGTGTTCTCCAGATACCGACTCACTCTCCCATGGAGTGTTCGGCGGAGCGCGTATGACATTGAAAACGGGCACTTGATGTGTTCTTAGAGGTAGTAGACTCTACGCATTTCACCTCGCCCCGGGCGGCTCATGTCATCAGGTCACACAACATATATACATAGCGATGTTAGGTGGAAGCACTGCATTCGATTGTATCGTTAGGACAGTTTTCGGTAACTATATGACTCGGAAAGAGCTCGACGAAAAACAGCATCTCGATGGTTCCCCTGGGAAGAGGGAAGTTCGCTGTCAAATTCCTTGTGCGCGCTGAAATAGCCTACCTAAAGGCAGAAAGACTTTGCACGGCGCCAGGTGAACGTTCTCATTTGTTATAATGTGGATGACGCCAAAACTAAGCTAATTGAGCCAGACACCTTCGCAGTTGTTAACACCGAGTTTGGTCAATCATCAGTACGGTAAAGAACGTCCATTTCATGATCATTTTACGGGTGGAGGTTCAACTGATACACGCAGAGTTGCAGGCATGGAAAGCTCCTAAGAAAAGTGTGAACTCGTATTTGAATATCGTGAATTAAACCGCACCGTTCAAGGTGAGTTTGATGCAACCTTCCCTCGGCATGAGCATGAAACACATTAAAATGACGAGTGTTGATGCGCCGAGGCTTGGGATAGCCAACCAGATATTTATCTAACCCTGCATGAACTATTTACCCCAAATGTTGAAAAATCGCAAAATTACGAGGGCGCATGACACTCGAGGGTACGTGATTAGAAATCATAGAATGATCGAGTTTGTTATTGTTTTAGGCAGGGTGCGGTGAGAGTTTCAAAATCCACGACGTCAAATGAAAATGTCGTCAATAGCTCCCCGCCGGCTAAGAGAGGCATCGAAGGGCTGACCAAAGCCGGCGAGACACCGCCTCCAAAATTTCCCCATGGATGCGAAATCGACTCGCCCAAACGATCATGACGTCAGAGGCTGAGCCGTTCAGCCAATCATCGAACTCTCATAGCTTCCCAGTGCTGTAAAGAAATGTCGTGCTCCCCCCCCCCCCCCCCTCCGCCCAGTCCACGTACCAAATTGATGGCATGTATCGAGCTAAAAATTCCAGGAAGACACATAAAGATAAGAAAATGGAAAACATACAATGCTAGATTGCGACGCCTGAAGAAATTTCGCTCGCATGCAACGCGCTTGACTCCGTGAAAAATTTTGAGTCGCCTCCCCCTCCTCTATTGTGCAATCTTGCGTACATCCATGACTTGCTCTGATTCTGTTCAGATTTATAAAATTGCAATTGTCGACATCCATGAGCACAGCAGGTTTGCGATCTTGACAACTGTGATCAAGGCAGCGGGAACTATGTTCAAGATGGGGAACTCTAAAATGTCAAAACTGCTTCGCTAAGATTAGATAGCGGGACCCCTACAACTCAAAATGGCCCTATTACACAGGCTAGAATGCGCTCTGCAGTCAATGACGGACCCCTGTAGGTCAAAATGGGACCTCTTCAGTCCGGAATGGGCTCTCTACATGGCAGAATGGGACCACTGTTGTTAATATGAACCCCCGAAAAGCCAGAATGGGCCAGCCAGACCAGCTAGACTCGTGTGCCGATTCTCGAAATGTGTTGAAGCAAACGCAGCCATTTCAAGTCGCAGAAGCGTCCTGTTGTCATGCAACATAAATGCGATTGTCGCATAAGCAGCCTCATTAACTCAGCACTGCCAGATCCGCGGCCTTAGTACACCATTACCCATTTTGAGTCCATTTATCGGTCAAACATTCTGTTAATCCGATCTTGAACCAAAGGATTTCAGAAATATGTTACCACACACTGAATACTGGGCACCGCCGGTGATTCATACGTACACTGAGCAAAATACACCGCGCAAATAACGACTGGCATGGATTATCTCTTACCAGGCGCGGTTGTACGGCTAGGCTTGGCTAGGCTGGCTAAGTCGTTGTTGTTCGGATCGTGGATCAAAGCCATAATATCTGATCTGGTCCACAGGTCAGAAGCAGAACGTTATGGTCCCAAAGAATGCATCCAAAAGAGTGGCGGCTCTCAGGACTCACAACCCACAAAACGCATGCCTAGGAAAAGAACATTACCCAAAGGTCTTATAATGCATTGAAATAAGCCCTACAATGGGCCGGATGTTTTACCTTTACTGCCTGCTGATGGTGAGGGCCGAGAAAGAAAGAAAAGAGGAAAGAAAAGGACACTGGCCCAGACCAAGCCGGAAAGATGAAACGTCTGTCCCGCTTTTTGGCTTTGTTTTAATGCATCATGAGACCCTTCTGAGCATCGTTTTGTATGCAATCATAAACTCCAGTCTTAGCTTTGAGCTCAGCTGAGACGCATGGCTTGAAGTATACCCAACTATAAGTGGATGTATTATCATCCTGCCATGCAAAAGACGGTCTGCCGTATCCGTCCTTACCGGGCTTCGGCGGGCCTCCTGGCATTCCCTGCGACCTCGACTGGCCTGAAATGGACAGTGGATGATGATGTGCTGATTTACTTGACAAGCAACATCCGATGTTCTGTACTTTTTGGGTCTATTTGAACAAATATGACACGCTAGATAATTATCTTTACAGTCATGAGCTCGGGTCTTAGCTCTGCGCTCAATGGAAACGCATGGCGTGAAATATCCTTAAATGTAACTGGATGCATTATCATCCTGCCATACAAAAGACGGTCTGCCGTATCCGTCCTTACCGGGCTTCGGCGGGCCTCCTGGCATTCCCTGCGACCTCGACTGGCCTGAAATGGACAGTGGATGATGATGTGCTGATTTACTTGACAAGCAACATCCGATGTTCTGTACTTTTTGGGTCTATTTGAATAAATATGACACGCTAGATAATTATTTATTTACAGTCATGAGCTCGGGTCTTAGCTCTGCGCTCAATCGAAACGCATGGCGAGAAATATCCTTAAATGTAACTGGATGCATTGCCATCCTGCCATGCAGAACACGGCCTGCCCGCCGTATCCGTCCTTACCGGGCACCGGCGGCGGGCCTCCTGGCATTCCCTGCGACCTTGATCCTGAAATGGACCGTAGACGATTGTGATGCATTGTTTTAGTTGATATGTAGCCAGGGGCGTCGCAGCAGGTGCGGATAACGAGAGTAGCCCCCTCCCCTTCTGCCGGCAGGCGGACGGGGCAGAAGTATGTTTGTGCTCCATTAAAATTTTTCGGAGACACATTTCCCCAGACTACAGACATTGTAGCTACCCGTAGATTACCGCTATTCTGATCAAGGAGGCTCCACAATTCAGCTAGCGAGCAATACATATGGCTCAGAAGACTCTTTTCTACATCAAGGGGCCGTTTTTGGATCATGAGGACACTGTTATTAATAAGGTAGCCCACGCTCTATATTAGTAGATTCAATGTCATGTTAAGAATGTCCTTAATTGGCTCTGGAGGCCGCCGTTACAAACTACGAATTCCTGTTCCGTGTTAGAGAGTACTCTCAGGTCCCATTTTTGAACAGCACGCCCACTTTTGGAACACGAGACCATTTTATGCATCAGCTGGCCGCGGTTCCGGATAAGGATGCCCAGTTTTTGGAGTACGGCCCCTTGGCTAGATTCGGAGGCTGGATCATGAATGGGAACCATCCAGTTTTGGAATAAAAGGACTTGGAGGCCCTTTTTGGGAACAGGAGATCTTGTGTTATGAAAGAGATTCTTTACTGGATAATCAGGAGGTCTATTCTGGATATTACTTGGATATGATACATGTAACAATTTCAGAGGACACATACACTCGGTGCCCTTCCCGTTGAATGCGGCACTGTTCAGAAGGCTCCTGGAAATAGTGGCCCCACTCCAACTCAAAATTTGCGGCGCCGCCCCTGCACGCAGTATCGCATGGTATCCAATGTCCCACTTTCTGGCTTTATTCGAGCATATCATGAGACTCTTCTGAGCATTATTTTGTATGCAACTACGAACACTAGTATCAGCTTTGCGCTCACTCGAGACGCATGGCTTGAAGCATCCCTAACTATAAGTGGACGCTTTATCAACCTGCCATACCAAAGACGGTCTGCCGTATCCGTCCTTACCGGGCTTCGGCGGCGGGCCTCCTGGCATTCCCTGCGACCTCGACTGGCCTGAAATGGACAGTGGATGATAATGCTGTACTGTTTTACTTGGATGTACTGTTTTACTTTACTATACTTACTTACAGAACAACATCCGATGTGCTGCACTTTTTGGGTTCTATTTGGATATACCATCAGACTTTTGATCATTATTTGTTTACAATCATGAACTTGAGTCTCAGCTTTGCGCTCAATTGAAACGCATGGGTTGAAGCATTTCTAACTATAAGTGGAAGCATTATCATCCTGCCATACCAAAGACGGCCTGCCGTATTCGTCCTTACCGGGCTTCGGCGGCGGGCCTCCTGGCATTCCCTGCGACCTTGATTGCCCTGAAATGGATCGCAGATGATGATGTGCTGTTTTATTTGATGTGAAGTCAAGATCAGCGCAGTAAAGGAGGGAGGGAGCAGTTCTACCCGTAGATAATCCAACTTCAGATAAATAATTCTCTAAAACTCAGCTAGAGACCAATGAACATGGCACAGAATGCCCTTTCCTACATTAAAAGGAACAATATCTGGATCGTGAGCTATTTTTGTAAATAAAGTAGCTCGTGCTCTATAAAATAAATACAAGATTAAGTTAATGTGTGTTAATTAGCACGGAAAGCCCCCGCTACGAACAGGAAGTCCTGCTTTGGGCTAGGAGGCACTCTCTACAGTCAGCAGGCCCCATTTTTGGAACAGGAGACCCTTTCATGCATCAGATGGTCACGGTTCCAGATCAGGATGCCCTGTTAGAGGATAACAGCCATATGGCTAGATTTGGAGGCCCTATCGTGAATCGAAAGCATCTGGTTCTGGAACAAAAAGGTCAGATGTGCGTCAGAAGGCCCTTTTCTAGGACAAGAGACCTTGTGCTAGGAAAGCGAGGCATTTTGCCGGATAATCAGAAGGCCTCCGTTTTAATATCACTCGGCTATGATGCATGTAGCAATTTGACAAACGGCACATGTCCTCGATGTCCCTCCCCGTTTAGTGCGACACTGCATGAGTGCTCCATTGTGTCCCGGATCCCCCCCCCCCCCCCCCCTCCTCCTGGAAAATCGTACCTACCCTTCAGCTCGAAATTTGTAGCGCCGGCCCTGCATGTATCGTTCAGTGTCCTGTTTTTGGCTCTATTTTAAAACATCATGCAGTATCTGAGGATGTTTTGTATATAGCTATGAGCTCTAGTCTTAGCTTTGCGCTAGTCCTAGTCGAGACCAATGGCCTAACTGTAAGTGGATGCATTATCATCCTGCCATGCAAAAAACGGTCTGCCGTATCCGTCCTTACCGCCTGGCTTCGGCGGCGGGCCTCCTGGCATTCCCTGCGACCTCGACTGGCCTGAAATAAACAGTGGATGATGACGATGTGCTGTTTAATTTGACATGGAGCGCCCGATGTCATGTCTGAACATGTCTGGCTACTGGAAGTAGCTCGATGTATGGTTAGCTTGATGGAACAAATAGGCGGCCCAGTTATGAGGATTCGGTGCGGTCGTGTAGGTGTGGAAGTGAAATTTGCATGCATCATTTTTGGTTTGCACAGGCCAAACCACTTCACGTTGATATTCACCAGCTCAGGACCACGTGACTTAGGAGAAAAGTAAAAAATAGGGTAGCACTTTGTGGTTGCAACCCAAACCGAATCTAGCCCCGCACATTGACCTTAAGTCCAAGGTACGCACAGACATAGAAGCCCCCGAGAGCGTATGTCCCTCCCTCCCATCCAATGATTAATATGTGACTTAGTCTTGACAAATAAAATTGATAAGCAGGCATGTATAAATAAGAAAATTGGGAACATGTGATGTGGTTTTACAGCATGTGAGGCGTTGTGCGCGCCTGCGGCGTGATAAACTCGGTTTTCAGCGTATTTTTTTAGTTGCCTCACCCGCTGCGAAATGTTGCGTACACCCCCGCTTCGTCTGATTAAATAAGTGCGCCTTGACGAAGACAGAATGACATGAAAAAGAGGCAGAACGAATGTTACGTGAATGTTCTGGATTGATTCTTGGTGGCAGAAACAAGACGTACCAAGACTCAGTTGTGGTGAAATGTATGGCCCACGTGAGGGGAAAACTGTGCTACCGGATCGCGTTCAGGAGGCAAACAGCTCTCGCAGGGCTTTGGCCTGGCCCCGACCCTCACATATATATATATATATATATATATATATATATGTATATATATATACATATATATATGAGGGTCGGGGATATATATATATATATATATATATATATATAATATAATATATACATATCTCTCTCCCTCTCTCTCTCTCTCTCTCTCTCTCTCTCTCTCTCTCTCTCTCTCTCTCTCTCTCTCTCTCTCTCTCTCTCTCTCTCTCTCTCTCTCTCTCTCTCTCTCTCTCTCTCTCTCTCTCTCTCCCTCTCTCTCTCTCTCTCTCTCTCTCTCTCTCTCTCTCTCTCTCTCTCTCTCTCTCTCTCTCATATGACCTCATATGACCTCGGTGGCCACGACAGCAAATTCCATTGAGCTCTTGGATGCGATACGCAGCTCTTTTTACTAGGCAGGGACTTTGGTGGCGGGCCTTCAAGCACCATTTGCGACCTTGGCTTACGCGAAATATATAATGTTACCAGTGCTGTGTGGAATTTGATTGAACGCAAAGCCATGGGTTGACATCGTGATTATGGAGGGAACAATGGCCATATGTAGCATGGTATATATTGAAATAGGCAAAAGGATGAAATAATCATTTCACCGTCACAGCCTAATTAGTGGCAGCCTTTAGGGTAATCATAAAAACCAGCACTGAGAAATTAGAAACGGCGAAACGTTTGACCTGTTTTTTTCCCATTCTAATGTTTATCTACCACGAGACATATGGCTAATGTTCCTGTTATGTTAGCGTTATGTCGTATGAATTATCCACACTTAAACATTATCGTCTTGTTGCTCGTGGTAGTGCGGGTAGCTCTCCTGGCGGAAAGAAGATGGCCACGATTTAAAAACTCCATGGACAAAAATTGTTTGTGCTAACGTTGTAGCATATCAGCGGCTGGTAGACAGGAAGGCTTGCTGAAGATGATGTCTACTGGCACAATCTACTGTAAATATTGCTTTGTAAATGCACATGTCTGTGTATGCGAAGATCTAAGGGGAATCTAGAAAGCAAGCTTTACCCGTCGCCGGCGGGACTTCCTTCAATGCCTGAGATCCCAGAGCCGCGACTGAAAAATTGCATGGCATGCGGCTCACAGTCATTAAAGATTTTCTTCAAGTGTACACAGTTTTATGCAAAGGAACAGGATGTTATACGAGGCAACAAGCTGACTAAGCCACGACCAAGAACTATCAACGTTTTGTTAGGTGTGACCACTGAGTGGTGCTGCTGTTCTGGATAGAGGATAAAAGAAACGTAGCAACGACAAACGGATGGCTTATCACTTTCCTGAGACGCGATCAAAAAGGGGAGGCTGGCACGCTACCTTTGTGACAGTATGGCAGCACGCATGCTCACAGCAATGGGCACTGAATACTTAAAAACCCTTGCAACGTGATCCATATGCCACACTTGAAAAATTACCTGGTATTTTCGTCTTAACTGCCCCTGATTTCCCGTCAACGCCTACCGACACCACCCTCAGCAGCAGGTCACAACATTATGTTCTCCTACTCATTCCCCGATGCGTCTTCCGTCAGCGTTCCCGGCGCGCACAGTGACAGTGCACACCATGAGGAGCACTCTTACCGGACGGGGATGGCTGAGCGGCTGCCGTACCTGCGGGGCAAGCGCACTCGTCAGCGGTCGGTGGCTAGTTGGTCACCGTGAGAGGTTCGGTTCACAGACCGACGTCCGCACACGGCGGCTCGGCTCTTGCGCATGTAGTGCGGCAGAGTGGTCTGTTTTCACATAGCAGCGAGTACTTATCAAACGTGGCGTGAATCATCGCCTTAGGTCAGCAGGTGCTAGCAGAGAGGGCATACATGGTATTTAGCAGAAATCGTGAGGCGGGTTTTGTCGCCACAGAGGGCATGGCATGGTCACCTCGCGCGTAATATGTCGTTACTATCATAAATGATCGGCAAATACTACGCAATCCAACGGAATGATGCGGCCGCATTACAGAAATCCAATCCGATAGCCGCCAAACATGTCAAAAAATTTAAAGACTTACAGCAAGAGCTTTTCTTCAAGCTCGATTTTAACTGAACCGTCCATTTTGCTCCGCTGCAGGGAACAGTCGGCAAGCCCTTGATCTTGACGTTGAAGCAGTTGCACTGCTTGCTGAAAATGGGCAGATCGTATCACGTGGTTGCAAACGGTGAAACAATTATCACAAAACATGTCTTCGAATGCATGTTATCACAAAACATGTCTTCGAATGGACTTTATCACAAAACATGTCTTCAAATGCATTTTATCACAAAACATGTCTTCGAATGCATTTTATCACAGAACATGTCTTCGAATGCATTTTATCACAAAACGCAAACAGCTTGATTGCATATTTATTTGTCGAATTGGTTGAGGACAGCACTGTGGTATGTAAAATGCATTGTTTTAGCTTTGCGTGTACCTACGAGATACTTTGGTGGGACTATGCTACCATTTTGTACGTACTACGAATATGCTGCGATGCCAACAATTAAGGCTTCACGTTTCACCGACTGGCAGGGTCATTTCAAACAAGGATGCCTTCATTAGGTGTCATGTGGGTTGTGATGGTGGTGTGGCCGGCACCTGAGCCCAAGACCGCAAAGTCTAGAGACAAGCACGAACTACTACACCACCATCGCTTTGAATATGCTACTAACGTGCAGGATAAATAAACGGCGGATCGCGACAGAAGAGACCGAAATTATGTAACAAAAAATCACAGAAGATGTGCAGATTGGTCATTCTAATTTTCTCCGCAGGTTTTGCCCATATTCTGGTACTACTTTTAGGCCTTACCCTCTTTTTCCTCGCTAGTTTAGATAGCATTTAAGTGCATATAGGCCGGATCAACAAAATCATTGAATATGCTTGCAGTATACTGCTCAGCGTCGGCGAAAACGCTTCTCTTTTCAAGATGTAAACAAAGGTGATCCGATGCTATTTCATCCGATGCTATTTCGTCAAGATATGACCTGACCTGAGGTCATTCATCATCACTGCTGATCCCGTCCCGGTGGCCAGTGGCAGCGGTCGCGTTGAAGGTCAGTTGACGTCAAAGGGCAGGACGGACCGTGCCGAGCATTGCGGCACGTTAGGCTTTCGCCAGCAAATTCTGCCGTTGACATGGAATTGCGCGATCGGGTGAAAGGGGCCAGGGCTCACACAACAAGCACTGCTTAGCGTGAGCTCTGATCCCAGAAATCCATGTATTCAAAGTTTCGGATAAAATCTTCAACAAATTCCTTGTTAGCAGACCGCACGGCACGCCTGGAATGGAGGGCTTCTCCCGGGAACCTTCCGTCACCAGTCGGCCTCTCACGAGGCCATCTCTTGTCCTGACGGAAACTCACTGCTCTGTTCAGATCGCCCTGGCCCTGTCAATAACTCACTGCTCTGTTCAGATCTCCCTGGCCCTGTCAATAACTCGCCGCTCTGTGCAGATCGCCCTGGCCCTGTCAATAACTCACTGTTCTGTTCAGATCGCCCTGGCCCTGTCAGAAACTCGCCGCTCTGTGCAGATCGCCCTGTCCCTGTCGGAAACTCACGATGCAGCGACCCATCCTGCAAAATAGTAGCCCTTCTTGTAGCACTTGCAATAGCAATCCGCGTTGGACTTCGCTCCGGCTATCTTGATATTCTGCTTTGGCACTCGTACCGAGGAGTAGCACTTCTGTCCTCCTGTGCACTGGCTGATCGCTGTCGGAGGGGGGGGGGGGGGGGGTCACTCGCGGGAAACGACCAGCACGTGTACCGGCTGAACATTTAGCATCCCCACGCCAATTGCTGTGCACTGGCTGATCGCTGTCGGAGGGGGTCGCGGCGGTCACTCGCGGGAAACGACCAGCACGTGTACCGGCCGAACATTCAGCATCCCCACGCTAATTGCTCAGTAATTACGCTTTCTGGGCAAAAGTCACACTAACTGCTCAGCAGTTACGGTGAAGTACTCAATAGGCACGCTATTTGCTCAGTGGTTACGTGAAGCACTCAATAGACAAGCTAATTGCTCAGTGGTTACCTTGGTTTCAAATAATTACGACAGTTGTTCTGTGGTTAAGTCAATTGCTTAGTAGTTACATTAACTGTTAAAAAGGTACGCTAATCGCTCAATAGTTACACTGATTGCTCAGAAACTACATTAATTGCTAAAAAGGTACGCTAAGTGATCAGTAGCTATGCTAATTGTCCATAAGTTACACGAATTGCTCATTAGTTACATTAATTCCTTATTAGTCACACTAATTGCTCAGTAACTACGTTAATTGCTCAGCAGTTGCATCAATTGCTAAATAGTTCCGTTAATTGTTCGGTAGGTACACTAATTGCTCAGCAGTTGCATTCAATTGCTAAATAGTTCCGTTACTTGTTCGGTAGGTACACTAATTGCTCAGCAGTTGCATCAATTGCTAATAGTTCCGTTAATGCTCGGTAGTACACTAACTGCTCAGCAGTTGCATCAATTGCTAAATAGTTCCGTTAATTGTTCGGTAGGTACACTAATTGCTCAGCAGTTGCACTCAATTGCTAAATAGTTTCGTTAATTGTTCGGTAGGTACACTAATTGCTCAGCAGTTTGCATCAATTGCTAAATAGTTCGTTATTGTTCGGTAGGTTCCACCTATTGCTCAGCAGTTGCATCAATTGCTAATAGTTCCGTTAATTGTTCGGTAGGTACACTAATTGCTCAGCAGTTGCATCAATTGCTAATAGTTCCGTTAATTGTTCGGTAGGTACACTAATTGCTCAGCAGTTGCATCAATTGCTAAAAGTTCCGTTAATTGCTCGGTAGGTACACTAACTGCTCAGCAGTTGCATCAATTGCTAAATAGTTCCGTAATTGTTCGGTAGGTACAATAATTGCTCAGCAGTTGCATCAATTGCTTAAATAGTTCCGTTAATTGCTCGGTAGGTACCCTAACTGCTCAGCAGTTGCATCAATTGACTAATCGTTCCGTTAATTGTTCGGTAGGTACACTAATTGCTCAGCAGTTGCATCCAATTGCTAAATAGTTCCGTTATTGTTCGGTAGGTACACTAACTGCTCAGCAGTTGCATCAATTGCCTTAATAGTTCCGTTAATTGTTCGGTAGGTACACTAATTGCTCAGCAGTTGCATCAATTGCTAAATAGTTCCGTTAATTGTTCGGTAGGTACACTAACTGCTCAGCAGTTGCATCAATTGCTAAATAGTTCCGTTAATTGTTCGGTAGGTACACCTAATTGCTCAGCAGTTGCATCAATTGCTAAATAGTTCCGTTAATTGTTCGGTAGGTACACTAATTGCTCAGTAGTAGCCCGCTGGCTGTGAGGAGATGTACGCACATAAAAGCGGTTTTTTTCCATGTTATTTGCCAAGCGAGTTAGTTGCGTCAGCGTCATTGAGCAAAAAAACATATGACCAACAGCTGGTAACTGTATCCACGCACAGGCGCAGTCTTATTGCGACACTTGCAAAACGCTCGAGAATCACATTGTTGTTAATGGTTCAGCCAGGGGTGTAGCTTTGTGCATTTCGGGGGGCCTGGGCCCCCCTCCAAGGGTGACCTGAGCCCCCTCAATTCTCTTTTAGCCCCCCCCCCCTCCCAAGCAATGCAAATCAGTAAGAAAGAGAATGCTGGGCCAATGCAATGTTGCATGCGTCTGAACTATTGGCACACTAGGTCCAAACCCATCACTGTCTATAGTATGGACACCTCAAATTGGCATTGTCAATACTACATCAGCCTCAAACGGGAGGCCATTCCCTACATTCAATTTCTGAACCGACCAGGCATTTCTGTTTTAATTTCAATTTCGACATCAGAGACGCAACTCAAAGCGGCCAAAATCTATACAGAAAGCAGGATTTGATGGAAGGCTAGGTCAGCTTCATTGTCCCAGCCCCAACCGATTCTAAAAAGCAAAATTCCTGTGTTTAACGCCGTCTTATTTGTCAGTAGTGTACTAATTTATGCAGTCATACACATCAACCATAATTTTGAGTGTTTCAATGAATCGGCGCCACGTCCCAAGTGTGAGGTATTAAAGTGAAGTATCGGAAACATAAACCATAGTTTTGAGTGTTTCAAACAACTGGCGACCGATCCCAATAGTCAGGTGACCCCTGGCGCGGGACTGCCAAAGTGCTGAGTACCATCCTTCTGTATGTGATGCCAAAACAGAAGCAACAGAGCCCTTGGAAACACACCCAAGTGGGCCCTTTCAACGCACCGAAATATATTGTTTAGGATTGAAACAGGGATATTGGAATAGGCTCATTCATACACAGCGTTCATACGCAAAGTAAAAATGATCTTGGAAAATTTTATAGCTTTAGTCCCAGTACAGCCTGGTCTTTTCCATCGGTGAGGATGATGAACTTGGAACGATTTACTTTTTTGATGACTATAGCCAAAGTATTGTGAAAACACGCACTGTTTTGTCGAGATCGGTCGAAGTTACATGGCACAGGCTTGTGTTGTTTCCATTGAACAATTTCGCTTAGCTGAGTCCCAATGTTGTGATATTCAACACCGGGTCTTGGACGATTACACGACACAACTTCTAACACAACTGCTGCTTATGACTGAACTACGTAAATTGTTAAGTGCATCTGCGAGGAACAACATGCACAGATATCAGACAATGTTAATAGCCTTATTCCTGGTAGAATAATCAGAAGAGTGAAGAGATAGATGGATTTATATTTCGGCCACATGCCTTTATCAAAACGAATATCAGTAGTTAAATCAAAATAACGCAAATTTTGAGTTTGCTGGTGACATTCGCTTTGATAAAGGTATGAAGCCGGAGCATCAGTTCATCTAGGTCTCCACTTTCTTGGTTATTCTGCGGGGAATAAGGTCGCTGGTATTGTCTCATTTAACGACTTCACTTCTAACGCAATTACTGGTAGTGATTGAAATCCCACGACATGACTTCTGATGCGAATACTTCTCCTCGGCTCAAATTACAACACAAACATTTTGTACGCCATGAATTCTAATGAAACAACTTCTCATGCATAAATTTCTACGCGACACACCCAACACAAAAACTTCTGCACTTCATCACTTCTACGTGACAAAACTTCCAACGCAAAACATTACGCAACGCACGTGACATCGCTTCTAAGTCGGTCACATCGTCACTCCTCTCGGTCTTTCGATAGCGCCTGAATATGACGGCTACCACATCCGACGGTCATTGTGGCAGTCCTGAGTGACAGGGGTTATATAAGTGTCCAGGAGCCGAGCCATGCATCATCGAGCCAATCTAGCCAGCAACTTTTTATGCCGCGACTTTTACCTCCGTGGCTTGTATCAGTGATTTGTTTTGTCGCCGCTCGCCGTCTCGATGCCCTCAAGCGCCATGTGCCCGGCGTCGCGGCTCAGGGCTCCGGCCTCTACCGCTTCAAGAAGTGGTATGGCGGTGACCTCCACCAATCAGCGCGGCCGCCCACAGTTTATCGCTTTCTTCTAGACTTGCTGTCAGGTCAAGACGAGTGGCCGCTTTGGCTGCAGCCGGCCTGGCTGCTGTACAGAGGCGGTGCCGGACCCCGGAGCAGCGGGGCGGCCGTGCATCGCATGGAGCGCACCCATCCAGCCGCCGCACAGCAGCGGAGAAAAGGCGGACGTCTCGGGCTGGCCGAGGAAGGCGACGGGGCATCCGCGTCGGGCAGCGCTTGCAACAGCGACGACATCACATCGACAGTAATGGGGTCCGACGGTGCCACAGTACGACCTCACCGCCACTTGGATGCCACCTCTGACTGGCATACAACCGCGTTCTCGTGCAGGTGCCGCCTGCGCCTCTGAGCGTGCTCGTGGCACTACCGGAACCCCCGCTCTTCATAAGCCAATGGAAGTCCATCCCTTACTTGCGGGTTCCTTCCCGTTCCTTACTTTTGACGTCACGAACCAAGCCAGCTCAAGCAACTCGCCTTTCCAGCGGACGGACCTCTGGAAACTCTCTGGGTCCCAGCTTTATGGCGAGGTGAGCGGCTGACTGCGGCGGGCGTCATCTACCGCCCACCCGATAGCTCGGTGACGCTCAGCCTGGAGCACCTACAGGATCAGCTCCGAGAGTCCGTCGGCACAGGCAAGCCCGCCTTGCTCCCCGGCGACGTGAGCTTTCACGCGCTGGACACCAGCTCGCCCTACATAAGCCGCTACTCCGACATCATCAGCGAGCTGAACAGGGTGCAGCTGGTGGACAGCCCGACTCATCTTCGCCCAACTCCGTCAGCCCTGGATCACATCGTCACCAACCAGCGTGAACCCACACCTGAGGTCAACACCTTGCCTGACGTCATCAGCGATCATCGGCCCGTCGCCATGAGCGCACATCTGGGTCGTATACGGAAGAAGCCACAGTGGCTTACTCCGCGCAGCTGGAAGCGCCCAGACTAGAGCGTCACCTGTCTCGATCTTGTCACCTGCCGGGCACAAATCTCGATCTTCCGTCATCTGACTGGGGCCAAGTGGATGGCGCCACTGGCGTCAACGTGTGTCTGCCACACTTCATGACTGGGTGGAGCGCCGTGGGGGGTCGCCACTGCCCAGTCAGAAGAACGCGCGTCTCCAACGCGCACGGCTGACAGACGACACGGCCCTGCGGGCGCCCATGCCCGAGCCAGATAGCCCCCGTGGCAGCTGGCTGCGTCTGCGCTCACCAGAGGCCGGGCCACCTTAACGCGACTTCGCAGTCAGGTCGAGAGCCGCCTAATCGCACCAAGGCGCGAGTTTCTTCGCGGCGAGATGACGCTAGGTGGCCGCCGCGGCTCCTGGCCTGCCCTCAAGAGGTTCGCCGTAGCAGCTTCGACGCCGGCCGAGGCCGCGTCTGCGGTGAGCCGCGAGGAGCCAAATGTGCCGGTCGACAAACTCAACCGCCACTACGCTGCCGTACGGCCCGCGTCACCACCAGCCTGCGGAGCGCGGGAATGCCGGCTCCAAGAATCTCAGTCCACCCATGGCCTGCGCCACTGGCTCGTCGTTCCAACCTGCGACGCTACCAGAGCTGTCGCGGTGTGTTCAGCGCATGAGTACGTCGCAGGCGGTGGGCCTGGATGAGGTCCCATTCCAGGCTTTGTGAGAATGTTTTTTCAGTCGTCGAACCTCATCCTTTAAAATTCATTAGCCTGTCTCTCGTGGCGAAAATGTTGACAGATAGCTGGAAGGCGGCATGTGTTGTACTAATTCCGAAGTCAGGTGATTCGGCTGTACCATCCGACAATAGGCCCATGTCTCTGCTCAGCGCGCTCTCTAAGACATTAAAAATGTAGCTTGCACACAGCTAACGGAATATTTGAACGCGGCGGGGCTCTTGCATCCATCCCGGTATGTCTATAGGCCCCGCCACTCGACCGAGTATGCCGTGCTCGCCGAAGTCAAACGTCTGGTCACCAACACCGACGACAGTCTTGTATTGTCGCTACCGATTACTGACCCGTCAAATGCGCTCGATAGCGTCGACTACGACGACCTCCTCACCAAGCTGTATGGTATGGCGTAAGCGATTGGGACGGTTCAGGAGTTATTGAGTGGCCATGCGTCTGCGTGGAGGAGCGGGCAGGTGGCACATGGAGGACGACTCACTCTCCCCATGTCACGTGGTGTGCCCCAGGGCTCGATCATCCGTCCTCTTTTGTTCATTTTGTTTACTAGCGATCTGTATATGGATAGTTGACTCATGGTCGCCTCATCTCCTAGGCCGCGACACCACGCATGTGAACCGGGCGTCTCCTGACGAATCGAGCCTCGCCGACCTCAAAACCAGAGTGGGACTTACCATGCGTGAGCTTCAGAACTGATTCAGTGTCAATTCTTTCCGAATGAACGAGATGAAAAATACTGTTATGCTGGTTGGGTCAAATAAAATTTTTAATAAAAAGTCAGCTAACTTCCACTTTGAAGCAAACGGTTAAACTGGGCATGTCCGAAGTAGCATCAACATTATGGGTGTCACAGTTGACTCCCGTCTGTCATGGGTTGCCCATGTCCTGAGTGGAATGACAAATGCAACGGTATCCTCGTTTCTTTGTACAAATTCTGCCATCATTTTACTTCAGATCTTCTCAAAATTATCACCCAGGTGTACGTGGTCCCTCATATCACGTCCTGCGCATATGTGCGGGTTTGAGCGACCAAGAGTTAACCACACAAAATTTTAAAAAAAACAATCAGCCTTGCTGCAAGAGGCTCCAAAAAGCACCGCCACACAAATGAGGCTCTAAATTCCCTTAGATGGGCGAGGATCGGGGCCATCCAAGGGTGGTGAAGTTGGAAGGTGCGCCGCACGAGGCCCGTGCGTTTTTGTTTTTTTTTTTGTACGCGCGTCGCCGTTTTAACCCGTGAAACGTACGCCTCAGTCAGAGGTAGCCTGCACTGGGGCAGACACCGAGTGACCACCACACAGAGGGCGCTTTCGCATCGGGCCGCAGCTGCCTGGAAC
Organism: Pollicipes pollicipes; assembly: GCF_011947565.3. Lineage (NCBI taxonomy): Eukaryota > Metazoa > Arthropoda > Thecostraca > Pollicipedomorpha > Pollicipedidae > Pollicipes > Pollicipes pollicipes. The sequence continues at coordinate 58,008,447 of NW_023596576.1, read as the reverse complement.
CGCCTGCCGTCGTACGCCTGTGATGCCAAAATACTGAACGCGTTTAACACCTTCATACGTAATGCGATTTTGACCAATGAGGAGTCACTTCTGACCATTGACCACTGACCTGATCGGGCCCAAAATGCATAGATAGGCCTGTTTTAACTTTTTGTCATTGCTCGTATCATTTTATTGTACACGTTTGGTGTGTGCCTTTCTGTACCGCACCTTTTAGTACGTAATTTGAAACATGATCATGACTTGAAACCGTAATAGTCACTTTGTGGACGGCTTCCAATATACTGATGCTGATAATGCAAGAACATCCAGCGCATAAACACTTACGAAATAAAACTTATAATGCAAAAACTTCTACGCAACATTGCTTCCACATGACTTACAAAGCTTACAACGCAAAAACTGCTATACGACATTACTTCTAACACAAAAACTCATCAGCAACAAAGCTTCTAATGCAAATGCTTTCACACGGCATCCGTTCTTATGCAAGAACTTCAAACGCATAAACTGCCACACCACAAAACGTCTGTCGCAAGAGCTTCTAAAACGAATAACTTCCATGGGCTGCTACCACCGGTACGGGGAATGTATTCCCAAATCTGAACCTAAGGCTTTCTCAGCGGTAGTGCATACAAGGTATCTCATCGCCTCTGCAAAGTATGGGCCCCATTTTTCGTGCCGGTGTTCTATGTTCACTACCAATACCAATGGCTAATAGTTCTACCAGTAGTTCATAACCAGAAACTGACCTCTAGATAGGTTTCCTCATGTTTGCGTCAATATTTAAGTATGCTATGCGTTTCAAACTGCGTGCAGTAAACTCGGCAGTGACCATTTTCAAAAATTTGAAATAACTTACATAACAATAAATTGCACGCGCTGCACGTGCACATATGTTGCGCATTGGAACATACGTCGACATGTATAATTTATCGGTACGTTTGTCTCTACAGATTCATACCAATGTGAAATATTTGTCCATGACAAAATATGACCCCGGGATATCAGAACTACGGAAAAACGTGAACTGGCATTCCTTGTGAAAAGAAGTGTGGTGTTGGATTTCCTGCGTTAGAGCATTCTTGCCTTAGTAGTCATATCGTATATGAGTTTCGTGTCGGAAGTTATGTCGTGTAGAAGCAATGTCGCACAGTAGTTTTACGTTGGAATTTGATCGCATGATGTGGCATGATTTAGAAATTTGGCATAAAAGCCAATACTGCAAATTAAGGTTTGTGTTACGCATTGTGTCGCTCATGATAAATTTCGGGCAGAAGTTTTGTTTTAGAGGGTTTGTTATGTAGAAGTTTATGTGTTAGAATTTCTTGCATTAGAAGTGATGTTGCGTGGAACTTTTTGCGTTAGAAGCTTGTCGCGTTGAAATAACGTCGTGTAAAAATTCATATGTTAGTTTCATCGCGTAGAAGTTAATGCGATGCAAGTTCTTGCATTGGAAGTATGTCGCGGAAACATTTTTGCGTTAGGAAATTCATTACGTGGAAGTTTCGTCGCGTAGACGCATTTGCAGTAGCAGTTTTGTCGTTTATAAGTTAACGTCTCAGAAGTTCTTGCATTAGAAGTAGTGTCGCGTATAAGTTATTGCGCTAGAAGTTTTGTCACATAGTAGTCATGTCCGGTAGACGTGTTTTGCTTTAGAAGTTATGTCGCGTAGAAGTTTCTGTATTACAATCTCTTGCGTTAGGAGCAATGTCGTGTGGACATCGCACCGTGAAAGTTTTGTCATTATCATCATTTGTGTTTGAAGCATTGTCGGCACGCCGACTTATCACAGGCTAGTGACCTTTCAATGGTGATCATTTTTCTATAGCAAAAGATGAGCCATTCGGTTGTCTACGGCTGTACAAATTTCGGCGCGGTTGCATCGCACCATGTACCCAAGCGCGCCACGCGAGCTGCAACCCACGCCAGGTGGACTCAGGGCTGTGCACGAGCGCACGTGGCCGGCTGCGCCGATTAACCGACACTAATGCCAATGCGATTACACGTTCTCCTGTCCGCCAGACGGTGTTGGTTCGTCATGGTTGCGACACTAGGATGTCAGGAATCACGACGGGTGTTGTTTTTTTTTCATTTTCCTCTGGGGACATTGGAACGGGAGGTGAAATTTTGGCGATATCACGCGTTCTCTTGATTGAACAGCATGCATGCTTAAATATGACAATGACACCACAGTGTTTACACCAACCTGCTACTTGTTGTTGCAAGCTGCGTTACGGTATGGTCAGTTGTTGCAAAAATATAATACTCTTCAAACCATGACCCACCCGGCCATTAAAGCTTCGATGTTCTGGCATAACTTGATTAGCCCTCGCCCCGACTTGTAATTTTCATAGCGTGGACCGATATAGGGTGGATGCGGTTGCAACCTCTTTCAGATTTTAAACAAGACAGATAGAGCTTAGCAGAAAACACCAGGGGATTGGTCTCAATGAGATTTTGCGACTGCTAATAAATCGTATCTGACTAGTTGAAAGATTGATCCCATTATGCCAGGTCAAAGGTAACATTTTCCCGAAAATAGCACTATTTTCAAACTTCCAACCTCATACTGAGGTTATGCTTTGTGGCAGCACGAACCCTAAAAAGTCGTATCACTTGATCAATTTTAGATACAATGGTGTATAGTTTCAAGTGTTTTAGCCATATCTAGACGGCGTATCGGTCCGTTAATGTTATAATGTCGGCCCGCCGCTCGCGTTCCGCGATACCGTCGGTTGCCACCTGCCGCCCTCGCAGGCTGTAGATCGCTGTGCAATGCTCCTAAAAAAAAGGTCGTTGCTCCGAAACCAGAAACGCTAGGGACACGTTTTTACGTCAAAACACGTGCAATGGATGCCCCATAGGCTGCTGAAAATTGAGGCGTGATTGTATAACATGCCGGAGAGGTGTCAAAAACCTTAAGGGATCAACCTCTCTCCCATTTATTAGCGCGGCGGCTAAGACTCGCTCAGCCAGCGGCGCCGCTGGCAACGAAAGGACCATTATTAGAGTGGTTTGAATGAGCTATTCTAGTGTTCAGTCGGCGAGCAGCCACACGTGGGTGGGAACAACTACACCCTGGAGGCGAGGTAAAGGTTTCGATAGCGGAGCCTCCCCCCCCCCCCCCCTCCTCCCGAGGCGCCCACAGTTACGGTCAGGCGGAGTCCCCCTGACACGCCCACAGTTACAACAGGTGAAACCCCTGAAACGCTCACAGTTACGGCTAAGTGGAACCCCGGACACGCCCAAAGTTACAACGGGTGGAAGCCTTTGACATGCCCATAATAAAGGCGAGGTGGAATCCCTTGACACGCCCTGCGGCCAGGTGGAGCCCCGTGGCATGTCCACAGTTACAGCCGGTTGACTGCCACTCGTGCCTCGCGTGAGCGCGTCCACAGTTACGGCCGGTTGACTGCCACTCGTGCCTCGCGTGAGCGCGTCCACAGTTGCGGCCGGTTGACTGCCACTCGTGCATCGCGTGAGCGCGTCCACAGTTACAGCCGGTTGACTGCCACTCGTGCCTCGCGTGAGCGCGTCCACAGTTGCGGCCGGTTGACTGCCACTCGTGCCTCGCGTGAGCGCGTCCACAGTTACGGCCGGTTGACTGCCACTCGTGCATCGCGTGAGCACGTCCACAGTTACGGCCGGTTGACTGCCACTCGTGCCTCGCGTGAGCAGGGCGTGAAGCGGTGTCACAACCGGACGTGTGACGACTCACCTGAACCGCCGGCGGGTGGAAATGAGGACTTCACGGCGGTGGACCGCGCTCCTGCCGCAGACAGAGAGCGGCGGTCAGACGCGGCCAGCGGCCCGGGCGCTCGACCGTCACCAGCGCCCGCCAGCGGCTCTCATGTGCAACGTCCGCTTGGCGGTATGCAAAGCACGCGATACAAAACATGCGTGCGAAGTGCCACGTCAGCAGGTCAGCTTGCCATTTGACCATCGGAAGCCGCGCACCGAAGGAAACACCGCATGTTCGGATGGTTGCGTACGGCCTTTTTGTCGGTTTTGAACGGCGCTTTGGTACGGCCAGGGGTGCCGGCCAGCAATGCCGGCCAGCGGTACCGGCCATCGTCGTCGAGCTTGCAGTGACTTACCTGCAGCTGGAAGCTCCACGGCGCAATTGTAAAACTCATTCTTTTTTCGGACGTTCTTGCTGAAGCCGTTTTTCACCATGATGGCGTGTTTCTTCTGATTGCAATCTGCCATCGCTGTTCGCTTGGAGCGCCATGCGTACCCACCGTTGTTGTGACACCAGCACTTGCCTGTCTTCTGCACAAGCTGGCCTCTGGAGAGGGACACCCATGGTGCTGTGGTCACGGCAATGGGGCACCTCATTCGAGGAGCAGTGCTACTCGGGGTATGGTTATATTATAGTGAATAGACACATACACATACACACACACACACACACACACACACACACACACACACACACACACACACACACACACACACACACACACACACACACACACACACACACACACACACACACACACACACACACACACGTACACACACACACACACACACACACACACACACACACACACACACACACACGTGTGTGTGTGTGTGTGTGTGTGTGTGTGTGTGTGTGTGTGTGTGTGTGTGTGTGTGTGTGTGTGTCGTAAAAACATTGGAGGGAAAGAACCATTTCAATGAGCTTAACTATCATCATTATTGATGTGCAAAGTTAGTCAGGGACACTAAAGCATTAGGACTAGTAGCATTAGGACTAGTTTTCTGCACACTGGCGCAGAAAAGGTAACCATTTAGCAATTAGTAAGCATTTGGGGACACTGTAAATAGCACTACGACCATTGTACCGAACACTAGTGTAGAATTAGTGATTTACAAAGTCCCCGGCCATCGCTTTAAGTCAAGGGAATAGTCAACCAATCATCAATTTACTTTGGTTAAAGTCACGAAAGGTTGGAAAATACTTGAGGATCTCCAAGTTCCCCAGCCACCTTGGGAAATGCCTGGGGTTTTCCAAGTTTTCTTCGTTGACCATCCATTGGGGAAACACGAGGCCTGCCCGAGTCTCCCGACCGTCAAATTCGGGATTTCGGGGGGAAGGGGCATCTGCAGTGCTTAATCACCATAAGCAGCTCGGGGAGCACTTGGAACTGCCTAACTATGAACTCAGGCTCGGGAAAGATGGGGAAATTCCGGTGGTGGTGATAGTGGTGATGACCAGTGTGAAGCAAAGAAATGATGCATGTTTTGCCTTTTCATGTCCGTTAAGCTTAGTTTAGACATTTGACTAAATACTTTGGCATATTACACGGGTTGTTACATTTATGTTATCACACAGGCACTTTACCAATTGCTAATAAATATCATCCGGGCTATCAGAGAGGGGCTAAACGGCCGACGAGACCTATTGACATTCCCATGCTCCGAGCTTACAAGACCGATCGATACCAAACTCTCCCCTATTCGGTGCCGCTTGGTCGATAGCCGATCTTTTGCAGAAGATGGTGACCTTTGGACCAGGTTCAAAAGTCACTACAAATGCTCAAAGCCGAACAAAATTGTTTGCAGACAACCCCATACTCCGGACCTGTGGCAGAGATCATCACAAAGCTTTCATCAGTCGATGCGTCGTATTCAATCTGCTATCTTTTCCAGAGCATAGTGACCTTAGTTCAGGTCGGAAGTCACTAAAAACGTCCGAAACCACCAACATTGTTTGCAGACTGCGCAAACTTCGAGCCTATAAAGCCGATAGGCTCGGGGTTTGCAAAACCTCTGCAAATTGATGCATCATGATCGATAATCTGACCTTTCCCAGACATGGTGAACTTTCGCCCGGTCAAAGGTTACCAAAAACATCCAAAGCCACCACAATTGGCTGCACCTAACCCCACGCTCCAAGCCCATGGGATCGATTGGCACGAAACTTTCACCAACTGATGCGCCATGGTCGATAGCCCATCCTGTCAAGAGCATGGTAACTGTTGGTTAGAACGAAGATCACCAAAAAAGATCATGCTTCGGGCATCAACCACTTTGCAGACAACCATATGCCCCGAGGCGATCGGACCAATGGGCACACAATTTTTGCTTATCTATGGACAATGGTCGACAGCCTAATATTCCCAGAAAATATTGACCTTGAGCCGGGGTGAAAAACACCGAAAACGCAGAAAAACACCAAAACTGTCTGCATGCAACCCCATGGCCCCAGCCTATGAGACAGATCGGCACAAAACCTCTGGCAATCGACACGCCATGTTCTGTAACCTGTCCTTTCCAGCGAAATGGTGACCTTGGGTCAGGTTAAAGATAATCAAAAAACGTCCCAAACCACCTGAAATTAGTTTGCAAAGTAAGTGTGAACTAACTTCCGATGGCTTTTGTACGATTTTTTTTTTGGAGGCATTCGACCTGACCCGAGGTCGCCATGTTCTGAACAAGATAGGACATCGACTATGGCACATCGACTGGCGGGAGCTTTGTGGTCATTTGTCCTGTCGGCTTGGATTAAAAAAGTTTTCATTTTTTGCATTTTTGGTGACATTTTGATTGACCCAAGGTCACCAGCTTTGTGGAAGATTGTCAACGACCAAGCAGCGTCGAATGGTGAGGTATTGCTGTCGATCGGTCTAATAGGCCTGCAGAAGGGTGCTGTCAACGGGCTTTACCGGCGTTTTGTTCCTCCCAGGTGATCATGACTAAATTGCAAAGAAATGGGGAGCTTTGGCTCCTGGTTACGTGGACGGTTAAAGAAAGCTGAATGAAACCAGAACCCGGAAAATACCACGCGTAGCATAATGACGGCTAGTACTGGGGTGCCGCCCAAAACCAAGGGTTGAAGAAAGTACAAGGAAAAACAGGCGAAATACGAAAATCAATTCGCGTCAAACTTGGTGTAGTAGCAGTTAAGGTAATTTTGCTGCTCAGTATTCCCTTTTTTGCTCACATGCCTTGGGAGTGTCAGAAAAGCAGTTAGGAGGCCCGGGTTAGCGTTGCGGGTAGCCCTCCGAAAGTATATAAAGTGACGCCCCTCCCATGACTTTTTGGAAGCATATAGGTATACATGCTGAAGGCGATCATCTATTTCTGCTTGTTGGTTACTGGTCTAAACGCGCTCGACTTATAAATTGAACACATGAAAAGTGATCGATGCAGGTAATGGAAAAAGTAGGCAACAGAACATTCAGTCGGCTCGGACATTATGCAAAATCGTACTGATTTAGTGCCGGATTCGAATGACATCAGAGTCAAGTTGACTTAATTTGCTTTAAGACGACCAGTCAGATGCGGACCCCACGGCAACTGGTAAGTCAGTCAGACCCACAGTCAGAATAGACTTAGCTATGGGTCAGAGACGAGATGACTCCTCATCCTGAGTCGGATGCAAACTTGGTCATAGCACTGCGTGCAATGAAAAAACATCGTTCCGCAATCGGGTCAGGGACAAAAAGCGGTGGCGAATTTTCTGTTCATCTCAAATCGCACTTTCTGGGTGGCGGGATCGACGCGCCAGCAAAACGCTCTTGGCATATCTGCGCCCTTGTCTATTGTGTTGGTGTATGGTTGGTTTAACACTAGCTTCATATACGCTTGTTTCACTATATATATATATATATATATATATATATATATGCTATTATACACTATATATATATATATATATAAACTATTATACACTGCACTACATACACTACATACACTTCTATGAATTGCAAAGCATGTGCTTCGCGAGTCCGTTTATCACGGTTAGTGACGAACGAACGAGGTGGCGCGATTTCTGCTCGCGTCACGTGACTCACTGGTTGTTGGGCACTCGGTCCGAGGTTTCCTGGGTCGGAATGAAGATGGTGAAGAAGTAGCCATGTCGATCACACCAGCAGTAGCACTCAGCCAGCGAGCACAGGTCCTTCTTGTCAGGGTAGAACCATACGCTCTGGATTTTGTTGTATGACACGCATCTGGCGTAACCGCCGGTGGTGTTCACTGCAATGGGAGGGGAGCAGGAAATTATGACTCTTGAGACTGTCGGTGCAGATCGTAGGACACGTTTCAATGTCTTCACATAAGTGAATACATCGCATAGCGGATGGACTGTTGACTGATGCTTTGGAACTGAGAGAGTAAAGCAAATGACAGGTTTACCCATGGTCTAGTCTGTACTAATAGCAAAGCATTGGGCTCCTTTTGTCAGAGGCTTCTGTCCCATTAGGGTTTCGAAGACTTTCAAGCAGGGATTAAATGTACTTACCTTAGTGAGAGACCCACCGGCGGGCTGCTAGGCAAGGAGGGACAAGGCTGCCTCGCGATACGACGGTAACCCAACATCACGCCCTAAATGGAATATGTATACACACACATTTATATATATATATATATATATATATATATATATATACATATATATATATATATATACATATATATATATATATATATATATACGGCCGATAACGGTACCAATAAGTTTGCCTCAACCCTTGGAACCAGTGAACCGTCAAGTTTAAAAAAGCGAACGGTCATTGCTACCCCAAAATCCTTTTCACACGAAGGGCTGGCCGCATTGCGGCAAGACGATGTAAGCACATCAGCAGCGCCATCTCGAAACCTGACGTGCACCACGAAGCACTAGGAAAACAATTAATTCGGGAATGCCTCTGGTGCTACTTAGGAAGCTGTTTAAACTAGACCGCTGGAGATGCGGCGTGGGAGCAGCATTCAGAGTGCCTTGAAAGGCAAAGAAAATGTTTTTGAAAATAAATAACCCGTTCATCACATGGTACCCGCGATAAAAAACTGATGGAACACGTAACACGTTTTGTCGTACTTACCGCAAGTTCCAGCGACTTTGACCTCGCCCTGGGAACAGACTTCAACCTTTCCTTTGCACAGATCCTTCTGAGCAGCAGCACCTGTGGAGTAAAGAGGCCCGATATATTAGCATAACTCCACTTAGCACCGTGACACATCGACCGATGTGGCATACAGCCCCGGATGTGATAACGATAGCTGCCTTTTATGTTCCTTTATATCTACGAGTCGAACAGTGACGGCTGGTACGCACTTTATAGCGCATGTTGCGGGACCAGTAGTTCATGTTACGTAGCCGCTGGAAATGAGGCGCCATCATTGCATGACAAGTTTTCCTCCCAGGGGTTGGACGTGCCACAAAACACTGTCTGCGTTAAATGTGGGGGAAGTTAAGCCAGGTCCTTCCGACGCGACACTTCACCGTTTCGCTTTGATATATTTTCTTAAAATTGTGATGGTCCAGCGAGGTTCTGGAATTTTGGCACCAAGTCCATCAAGAGAATGGGACTTTTGCAAATATAGCAGTATTTTTGATGGTACACTAAAAAAAATTTCGGCGTTCAATCGCTATTACCTCAACAGCGCGTTGTGGGAATGACTGTACCTGAGCCATTTATATTAACAGCATCGGCATCTGACAAGATATTTTCAGAATAAACTGTCGCTTTTTTAGAAGGAAGGAACCATGGGAAACTTTTTAAAGGCGCAGTCCCTCTAACGAGACTTATTTCACGTGATCGGGAGGGTCAACGCCAACGACGGAGCAGCCGTCGGGGCCGGCGGCGAGGCGGCGGCCCGACGCGAGCAGCCACGCGGCAGATCCCCGACGCCGGGTGCCCACCTGCCGCAATCAGCAGCGCCGCGAGCAGCGACCACCAGAGCCGTGCGTCCTCCATGGTGCCGGACCGCCAGTGGGCGCCGGGCCGGCCCGGCTAGCGCCGCCACCTCGCCGACGACAGCCTGTCAGGCCCGGCGACGGCGCAAACAGCTCGTCACCCAGGGCCGCCGCGTGCGGGCGCGCGCGTCCGACGACTCGGTGACACGCGCAACAGCTAAGGTCGCAGCCGCCACCGCCTCGCGTGGGTCATAGCCCGGGCCCGGTTTCCGCGGCAGACACGGCGCAGTCTCAAAGGACGCGTGGATGGGATGTGTCGAGGACTCCCGCGGGGCTGGGTCACGGCCGTTTTCTTCGCGAAAGGCCAGGTCGCGGCCACACGTCAGGACACGAAGCTAGTTAAGACCTAGACCTAGACCTAGAAGACCTAGCGAAGCGCGACTGGATGCGCCGCTGGACACAGCCACAGCTTCTTACGGTTGCGCGCTACGTCCGGCGCCCTGCGAAGCTCCCTCTGTGTTCGGCGTTTCGTCGATGCTCCGGTTGCTGGCGTGATCTGCGCCCTAGTCGCATCAGCGGTCGCAGCTTGGTGACATTTCGTGATCATGGTTGCATCCAATGCGATTTTCGTCATGCGACGACACAGGCCTTATTAGTCCAAAGCTCACTTCAATGCAACAACTAAATACATACAATTTACACGAGTTTACATTCTTGCCTCACAAACTGCAGGCCGAGCATAACGGAAATGTGCAACCCTGTCTTTCTACGAGCCCAAACCCTGCATTTCCCATCATATCAGGGCATCGGGTTCAAAGGCACTCCATCCGCTGAGCTCCAGCAATATCCATTGTGTATTACAAGATAAAGCCGTACGTCACTCCTTGCGTTTTTATTCATCACAGAGCACACACTGCTTTGGTTAAAGTCTTTCCAAAATCAACGACATAGAAGCGCCCAAACGCGCATAAATTCGCGACTTGAACACAAAATGAACCATGCACAATACTGCACCACGTCCCCATTCACTCCATATTAGCCACTGAGCTCGGCACGTTCATCTCATGACACTACCTGGTGAGCCGAGGGTGACTGCCAGCGAACCAATGACCTCCAATGCCGGCCCACAGCTCGCCCAGCTGCTCGTTTGCAGGCGCTGCACGACAACAGAGCTATACTGAATATGCGGTAGTGTAATAAATATCCTCCAGAACGGCAAGCAGCACCCCACGTACCTATCTGCTATCTGACACCCACGTAGGACATGTGTAAAATAAAAACCCGGCGCTCGGCAGGCACATTAGTGGTAAAAATGCAAAAGCTCATCAAACGGATACATAATCTCTGCTGTTGTCCCCGGCCACACGGCGCGCGGCCCACTTCGAAGGCGTCGGCGCGCGCAGGAGCAACGATATTATCACGGTTGTGGACGCGGCGACCCGCTCCACCGGAGCCGCACGACACCCGTCGCCGGCCGACCCGCGGCATCAGGTGAGCCGCCGTCGGCGAACACCGCCCGAAAGACGTGGCTGGACCGCCGGCATTCCGTTATTGCTGCCGGCCCGCTGTCGGCCGACGCGGCGCCGCTGGCAGAGCAGCGCCGGGAGGCACGCCTGCTGACAACACCAAGCAGCGCCGGACGGCCGCTGAGCGCCGGCGACAGAGCAGCACCGGACGGCACGCCTGCTGACGACACCGAGCAGCGCCGGACGGACCGCTGAGCGCCGGCGACAGAGCAGCGCCGGACGGCACGCCTGCTGACGACACCGAGCAGCGCCGGACAGACCGCTGAGCGCCGGCGACAGAGCAGCGCCGGTCGTTCAGCGCGCAGGCACCTAGGACGGAGCATGGTTCGCGCGGCCCGCGTCGGCGCCAGGCACCGCGCGTTGACCGCCTGAGATTCTCCCGGCTGACGGCCTGGGTCAGGTGGACGCCGGTGGGGGTGGCGCCGCAGTCCGCCGCGAGCTCGCCGGCGGATCGCGGCAGTGGAGCCGATGACGTCGCCTGACGGACGGCCAGGTCCGACAGGACGCCTCGGCCGGTGCGGAGGCCGGCTGGCTTGTCGGCGTCGCACCGCTATGTGACGTTCAGGTCTGAAAGGAACGGGTTGGTCACGGTAAATGTGAGTAGGTAGTTGATTTGGATAATTTGAGTTTGTCGTTTTGCTTGAGACGCAGAGTTTCGAAGCACAAATTCAAGCGGTCACGTTCCTAAGCACGTGTGGTGAGTCACAGCACATGAGTGGAGAATGGCAAGGCAAGGCGTTAAGGTTGCGGAATGGAAAGCCCATCTGAAGTAATACAGGTCCCGCAAATCACCGCATGCATGCCGCCTGGCCAACAGGTTTGTCCGGGAAAGCGTTGTTGAAACTAAGGTAAGTAGTCTCCAGTAATTTCTTCTTTGAAGATACGAATGAATAAGGTCCTTTTGATAGTATACAGGACCATGACATTGTGTCATGGAACGTCACAAATACCCTACAGAACAAATAACGTAACACGCCGTGATGATGGCCACGATTATTTGGGTTATAAGGCGCTTCGACTGCGCTTGTTATATGGCGCCCATTATTACGCCTCGGGTGTCACCGGATGGCTGAACACAAGCGACCATGGCCAATGCATTTTACCACTCAAGGTTTAACTCAAAGCGAGACACGACAGTCCTTATAAATCTGAACACCATCAAATTTAAGGAGCGTAACCAGACCGCCTGTCTTCCGCAAGCTCATGGTTTCCCGGCCGGACATGCCCACGAAAGCACCCGAACGGCGCGACCTGACCCTGCACCAGGTCACCGTCAGCGCGACCTGCCTGGCCGGCCTGTCTGCCGCCCGCCGCGCCCCACAACACACGGCTGCTGCCGGTGACCGCGCCATGTTAGTACCCCGGCGACCCAGCAGCGGCCGGGAGCCAGCCCGGCCGGCCCGACGGCGCCAGCCAGCGCTGCCGGCCGCCGCTCGGCGTCCAGCTACAGACCGGCGGTGTTAGTACGCACAGCTGGCGCGCTGGTGGTGTTAGTGGCGTGGGAGGGGGGAGCAGCAGGTTAGCAGGGTCGGCGCGAGCGCCGACGCCCGGCCGGCACACGAGGCTGACATGTGGCTACGCTGCACCATACACGCTTGCGCAGACAGCGTGGAGGGACGCAGATCGCACTCACCGCACATCAAATCAGAGACGATGGCGGGTTAATTTTGTAAAGGTCAACGACGCTCACGTAAGAAAAACATCTTACTAATCTGATCCGTGTCCCAGCTTTGCCCCAAATTGTCTTATTATATATAAGCTCAGCCCTAGACGGCGGCTGCAGAGGCGGCGGTCGGAGGGGAGGGACAGAGAGGGCGGAAGGATGGAGGCAGGGATGCGGGGAAGGAGGCACGGTGGGAGGCAGCCAGACAGGGGGGATAGAAGGGGGAAAAGAGGGAGGGTGAAATGATGAGGAGGGAGGCCCGGAGGGAGGCGGGCAGACATAGAGGGAGGGAGGGAGGGAGGGAGGGAGGGAGGGAGGGAGGGAGGGAGGGAGGGAGGGAGGGAGGGAGGGAGGGAGGAAGCCATGCAGGCATGATGGGAGGGATAGAGCATGGGACTGCGGGGAAGGAGGCACGGAGGGAGGCAGGCAGGCAGGGAGGGAGGGATGCGGGGAAGGAGGCAGGGAGGCAGCAACGCAGACAGAGAGGGAGGGAGGGAATGAAGGATCCCGAGAAGGATGCAAGGCAGGGAGGGAGGGAGACAGGGAAGGCGAGCCTGTCTGCCCGTTCAGCCCCGTGCGCCGGCGGCGGGGCAGCTGCGGGCGCCCCAGTGGCCGACCGGGGGCGGCTTACTTGTCTGGACACGCGGCCGGCCGTAGCCGGCGCCCTGGCCGTAGGTGCCTATAACACAGAGCGGGCGCGGTGTCAGGCGTCGCACGCGCACCGTCGGCCGGTCGCGCGCCGCGCAGGCGCTGGCGGCCGCCCGCCGGCGGAGCCGTCGCGGCTGCGTTACGAGCACAACAGCGAGTGGTGATGGCCCCGCACCGATTGAGCGGCGGCCAAAGCACAGCTGCACACATACAGAGCGCTGGAAGCACAGAGAAGCAGACGACCTCGCGCACCGGCAAACAACTGAAAACTAGTCGCTTGAGTCGGCGAACGGCGCCTAACAGGGAGCACAACGGTGGTGCAGCACAGAGCCCATGCCGAGCACGCCGCGCCGCACTATGACAAGCACGTGGGACAAGAACTGATATGAATCTCAAAGCGCCGACCTCTACCACTAGAATACCGACAGGAAGGGAAAGCGGGGCAGAACCCCGTTTGGAATAAGTGCGAGATGCTCGTGATGGCCCATATCGACGGCTGACAATTAGAAAATAGCTGCTCTTGCGTTTGAACGCAAGCAATTGATGCACCACAAACTTCTGTGCGGGTGCTACATACAAAATTACAACAAAATTAAAGCATACAACAAGACGAAGTGTGCATCCCCGTTCAAAAAAGGGTGTGTACTGTCAACCGTCGCCAATCATCTCGCGCAGCTGAGAAGCGCATCGGTTGGGATATTTGGTCAGTCCTGCTCGTCTCCTGTGTTGTGGGGTACCCTGGCTGACTGAGGACTGTGGTCGGACGGCGGGACGGCAGCGATCTCGCCGCCCGACTCCGGTGCGGGAGAGAGGAGTGCCGGACACCGCCGTGAACACCGCTGCCTTAGCAAGCTTGAGCCGGCGCTGCCGCGTGTGTCAGCCCAGGACTCGTGTCGGCCGCCGGCAGCCGGCAGCAGTGCCACCCGGACAGCGTGCTGCCAGCGCCAGGGCTCGCTGTGTCGCTGCTGAGCCGACCCCTCCCGGCCGGCAGCGGTCCCTTCAGCCGGGGTCCCGCCGCCCGCGGCTCCGTCGGCCAGCAGCCGGTGACCGGGTGCCGACAGACGTCGCCGCCGTCGCACGTCAAAACAGCGCGCCGCCGGCTACACGACAAACATGTTATCGCTCCGTCAGCGGCTGGCGCGCCGTCAGCGGCCGGCCGGGCGAGTGGCACTGACGGACGCCGCCGCGACGGCCGGCCGGCACTGTCAGGTACGGGTGGGTGTGGTGTTACCGTCAGGTACGGGTGGGTGTGGTGTTACCGTCAGGTACGGGTGACCATGGTGTTACCGTCAGGTACGGGTGGGTGTGGTGTTACCGTCAGGTACGGGTGGGTGTGGTGTTACCGTCAGGTACGGGTGACCATGGTGTTACCGTCAGGTAAGGGTGAGTGTGGTGTTACCGTCAGGTACGGGTGACCATGGTATTACCGTCAGGTACGGGTGGGTGTGGTGTTGCCGTCGGGTACGGGTGACCATGGTGTTGCCGTCAGGTAAGGGTGAGTGTGGTGTTACCGTCAGGTACGGGTGACCATGGTGTTACCGTCAGGTACGGGTGGGTGTGGTGTTACCGTCAGGTACGGGTGGGTGTGGTGTTACCGCCAGGTACGGGTGACCATGGTGTTACCGTCAGGTAAGGGTGGGTGTGGTGTTACTGTCAGGTACGGGTGACCATGGTGTTACCGTCAGGTACAGGTGACCATGGTGTTATCGTCAGGTAATGGTGAGTGTGGTGTTACCCTCCGGTACGGGTGGGTGTGGTGTTACCGTCAGGTACGGATGACCATGGTGTTACCGTCAGGTAATGGTGGCCATAGTGTTATCGTCAGGTGAGGGTGAGTGTGGTGTTGCCGTCAGGTAAGGGTGACTGTGATGCTACCGTCAGGTACGAGTGACCATGGTGTTACCGTCAGGTAGGGGTGAATGTGGTGTTACCGTCAGGTATGGGTGACCATGGTGTTACCGTCAGGTACGGGTGAGTGTGATGCCACCGTCAGGTACGGATGACCATGGTGTTACCGTCAGGTAAGGGTGAGTGTGGTGTTACCACCAGGTGCGGGTGATTGTGATGTCACCGTCAGGCACGGGTGGGTGTGGTGATACTGTCGGGCACGTGTGAGTGTTGTGTTACCGTCAGGTACGGATGACCATGGTGTTACCGTCAGGTAAGGGTGAGTGAGGTGTTACCACCAGGTGCGGGTGATTGTGATGTCACCGTCAGGTAAGGGTGAGTATGGTGTTACCGTCAGGTACGGGTGACCATGGTGTTACCGTCAGGTACGGGTGAGTGTGATGTCACCGTCAGGTCAGAGTGAGTGTGGTAATGCTGTCAGGCACGGGTGAGTGTGGCGTTACTATCAGGTGTGGCCGACCATGGTATTAACATCAGGTATGGGTGACCATGGTGTTACCGTCAGGTACGGGTGAGGGGTGTTACCGTCAGATGTGGGTGACCATGGTGTTACCGTCAGGCACGGGTGAGTGTGATGCTACCGCCAGGTGCGGGGGGCCATGGAGTCACCGTCAGGTTCTGGTGACTGTGAAGTTAATGTCGGGTATGGTTGATTGTGACTACTGTCATATAAACACAATATTTGGAAATATCGCATCATAGAACCACAACCGCTGATAATTCGCGAGTTCTCACAGTCTGTCTGTAACTTTGATAATAATGACTGCCACACATTAACCAATAGCCCAGTGAATTGCCCCTAGCACTTACAAGTACTCAAAGTGTCTCAGTGTACATGAATTGGTAATGAAAACAAACTCAGACGGCCTCGAAGGAACTGTCAACACTGATTCTGGCTCGCGCACCAACAGTGCTATAGCTAGCTCTAAGCGAGTGATAGTGGTGTATGCTGATTGTCTGCAATGCCACCATACTTGACAAAGTTCCAGGTGTGACTATCTGGTGACGAAACTGTTGCCACCACTTTTGGGAAGCCAACTGAAACATGGTGTTGACGATGACGCCATTTTTTGAAGGTCCCGTACTTGCTCGTGGGAAGAAAAGAACTACGATCTCCGGGAGGGTTGCACCAAAGCCGATCAAGCCGCGCGTGACGATGACACTGGCACGTGAAGCCGCGCTGAGACCACGGACACGGCCAAGCCGGCGGGCCCACCGCCTGCGCTGCTGTGTGGGCCGGGGCGGCGAGGCGACAGGGGCACCTCTGGCGGCGGCCCGGCACACCAGGCCGGCTGCTCACCTAATACGATGCGCGGCATCTCGCACTGCTCGCAGTCGGAGATGGCAGGGTGGTTAAGGAAGGTGCATGAGCCACACGGCCACTGCGGTCCCTCGGCAGGGTCGTCCTCCGCCCCTGCAAGTCCAAGAGTGGGGGGGGGGGGGGGGCCAGCAGGGCTCATGAGCTGTGGACCCGCACCCGAAACCGCACCCGCCGACACAACACGCCATCAAGCCGATACATCGTCACCCAGCCGACACATCGTATCAACCAGCCGACATCGTAATGTCAACCAGCCGATACATCATGTCAACCAGCCGATAGATTATGTCAACCAGTCGATACATCATGTCACCCAGCCGCCACATCGTACCAACCAGCCGGTACATCATGTCAACCAGCCGGCGCATTAAGTCACCCAGCCGACATTATATCAACCAACCGACACATCACGTCACCCGGCCGACACCCAGGTCATGGGCGACAGGACGGGTGACGTCCTGTCGCCCATGACCCGCCGCTCCAGGACGTCAGAGGCAGCCGCGCCGCTCGGCCTCAGACGCGGCGCGGAGCTGGATTCTCACCGGGTTCGCTACTGGGCCGGTGGTTGTTGGAGGACGAGCCCGGCGAGACCGGAGACTGCAGCCGGCCTGAACACGACCGAGCAGTGGTTAATGCCAGCCGCTCCAACCGGCCTTCACAACATGGGCGGCGGCGTGGCGGCGCTGAACGACACATTTCTTCTGTGACACCCACAGGCGAGTAAATTACGTCATTAATGCGTTTTATGGGGTCAAGATGAATTAAACAAACGTGCACGTTGGGAGACAAACCTGCTGACTTTCGAAGAATCCCCAAGGTCATAAAGATTTAAAGGGAGTGTCACACATTTGTATTGGGTTTTGAACTGAAATAGCCATCTTGAAGATTATTCAGCGCGGTCCACAGCTCCAGTCCACACCCTTATTCGGACCTACGCCTTTCTGGCTTCTGAGCTACACGCCCGTGAAGATGTGCAAACTTTTTCCGGGAGACTATTTCCGGTTCACCCAGGCATCCATGTCGATACAATAACGTCATTCAAATCCTGTCCTTCCATTATCCATGTGGCGATGAAGGCCCAGAAAAACATAATTGTCGAGTCGTTCATACCTGGCGTTGGTGAGCACGATTTCCGTGCATCACTGCCGTCAACCGGCTCTCAATCGGTTGTGCAAGGTGTGGTGACGTAATTAAACAATGACGAATGAAGGGACATATTTTCTCAACAAAGATTTTGTGTTGTCTGGAAGTCTTTTCCATAGAAAGTATACCATTAGTTATAAGTGAGCTTTTTCACCCTTTCAATATCTTCGAATGGGGAGCGTTCCCTTAAATGAGAGCCCACATCGATGTACACCGGTGGCGATCCACATCCCATCGGATACAGGTGAGGTGTCCGACAGCACGCCTCCGCTACCGCCACCGTGAGTACAGCAGCGACCGCACTGCCCCACGATCTCGGAGCTCCGACTGGCCGCGCCGACCAGCGCGCCGCCGCGGAGCGAGCGCGGCCGCCGCCCGAGCCCGGCCGGCGCTCACCGCGCATCCGCCGCAGGTTGTCGATGTCGGTGGAGATGGCGTCGCACTCGCGCTGCAGCTTGGCGTTCTCCTCCGCCAGCCGGTCCTTCTCGTCCTCCTGAGGCCGACCACGCCACACGCGGCGTCACAACGCAGGCCCGCCGTGGCTGGCCGACCACGCCACACGCGGCGTCACAACGCAGGCCCGCCGTGGCTGGCCGACCGCACACACCCCGGCGCAAAACAGTCGCACTCGCAGCGCGGACCGAGCCCGCCGCGATGATAGCGTGCGGTCACCGCTTCGGGGATGTCGACTTTCCACGGTGACACGGGCGACAGCTGTGGTAGAACACGCGTAGCACTGCGCTCACGCCGGGACGGCCGTAGCGTGTGTTTAACACGTGCCCATCCTGCGATGGCAATCGCTCTGCCCAGTTGCCGTAAAAAGCTGCATGGACCATGACGTAAGCGCAAACGAGGCCACTACGGTTGGTTCAAATCCCGCCAACAATTTACAGGAGCCTTTGTGTTTCTGGAACGTCGGTCCAACTCTGGTCGTCAACGGGAACCGAAAATGTAATGAAAAACAATACAAAACAGGGCAACCGAGTAGCACTGCGAACATGACGAGCATTTCCTCGTCCTAATAAGGAGCGGGCCAGCTTGACAGGCACATACGCCACAGGTCACGTGGCCACGGCAAGGGTTTCCTCCGAGAGACTGGGTCAACGCTTGCCAACAAGGGAGCGGGAGCACGCGTAGCTGAAACACACGAGGGACACATGGCGTCCAGCGCCCCGTCCGCCCGTCGAAATCGCGCCGAGCCCGCACCGCATCCACAGACCGGTACCGGCCGCACGGCCACATGTGCATGTCACTGCAAGTGGCGGTCCACCGACGCGTCTGAGCCTTCGACAGCAGCTGACGGAGCCCCGCTTGGTCCATTACCAGTGCCGCCCGTCGACCTCGCTGGTCCGGAGCCCGGGCCCGCGTCCTCCGTGAGCCTTCGCAGTGCCACACCACGACACGAAATGACAACACTGGCAGTGAACACGCGGCAGTCTGCCGCCGGTGCAGCCCACGCGTTGGGTTGGGTCCCATCGTCTACAGTCCGGGCACTGACTTGGCTGGGCCTGCCTCCCCTCCCCCTCCCAAAAAAAAATTAACTGTACGGCCCGCGGCCTCATCGGCCCAAGGCTCCAGCGGACCGAGGCCCCACCAGTCCGGGGCTCGTATGGCCCGGGCCTCAGCTGCAGGCGCCGGGTGCGCCGAGCGCGGGCCCACCTGCGCCGCCTTCTGCGACAGCTGCGAGTGCAGCCCGTCGATGTCGGCCAGCAGCTGGCTGTGCATGCGCCGGTTCCGCTCCACCTCGGCGTACAGCTTGTTGTAAGCCTCCATCTGGCGGCTGATGAGCGCTGCCGGCCGACAGGAGGGGCACGTTAAGCGAAACACGCCCCCAGAGGGGACAGCTGCACGAGACATGGACGAGGTTGTCGTGAATTGAGGAACCGGATATTGACTCCGTGGAAGGTTTTTTGACTTGCATGTGCTGAGGCATGCCGCCGGGTCGACCAATGATACACAGTACATCAATGGTCATAGTGTCCACCCCGTAGCTCAATTAGCTAAAGCGTTTGACCCCAAACGTGCCGGTAACGGAATGGATGGGTTTGAGTCGCTTCGGCGCTCGCTACTAGCCCATGGCTGGGATGAACTGCGGTCGGTGGCAGGAGCCGCTCAGTCAGGTGAGGTTAGAGGGCGGGGCAGACCCGTGTCGAGCATAAGGGCACCTTAAACTTTCGCCACCAGATTCTGCCGTTGAACTGACCTACCACGATCGGATGGTGAGGTTAGGGTTCATCCGACAAGCCCTGCTTAGCATAGGGTTTAATGTCAAAACTACACCCAGTCGAAATGCCGGGCATTACATGCACAATATACATATACATATATATATATATATATATATATATATATGTATATATATATATATATATATATATATATATATATATATAATAGGGAAGCAAGAGATCCAACTGACACATTTTGCCCCATGGTCCCAAGCCTCCGTGTTCACACGCATTCGCTGGCTGCATTTGGGAGTACATTGGGAGTGGACACAGTTCAATAGTGAAGTCTACTGGCCCGACACATGAGGGTCGTTCGAAAAATAGGATGGTGATCATAAAGGCTTTAGTCGCACTCACTGAACACGACAACGAATGTCTGACAATGTAACAATACATAATTAGTTCTCTAAAAAGCGCACAGACGTTTGAACCTTGAGCATGCTAGCGAATCTGGCATGAACAAAGGCGGGAGGCATGATTTTCACTAGCCCATATGTTGCAATCAATGCCATGTCAAAAGATGCAACATAAAAAATGAACAGCACTGGGATTCGAGAAAAAAAAACACATTTCGGACAGATGTTATGAAACACAAAACGTGAAAAACGGTCGTACATTTCAAATGAGTTAAGCAAACTGGCGAGGTCGCACCCCGCGCCGTTACATCAACGACACACGCAACACCGTGCGCTCCGTACAAAGCATACACAGCAGGCTGGACGCTGTTCTCGGCACACATTTCAAACGGTGAGTGACCAAGACGAAGCGTTAGGCCGTCCGCGCCGCGCCAGGCAGCCGACCGAACGCAGCGGACCGCTGGCCGCAGCCGGCCGGCGACAAAACCACTATGGAACGACCACACTCACGAAACCAAACAGGGTTATCAGCGCGCCGGCCCGGTTAGACGGCGGGGCCGGCGCCGCGTGCGTCTGCGGCTGCGGCCGCGGCGGCCGGTCCGTCTGACCTGTGTGCACCAGCGCCGAGTCGGCCAGGCGGAGCTGGCGCTGGCGCTGGCGCGGGTGCGAGCAGCGGCAGGCGGCCGGCGGCTGCAGCGCGCCGGCGCTGGCCAGCCGCGACAGCCGCAGCTCGGCCTGTGGCGCGAAGCCGCCGTCCAGCGAGATAAGTGGCGGCGGCGCCACGTTGGGCCGCACCAGCGCCCGCGAGCACGGCACCAGCGCCACGCCTCGCTCCGGGTCGGCGGCGTACAGGCGGCGCCGCGCAGCCGCCGGCGAGCCGACCGGCGACGCCGAGAGCGCGTCGCGCCGCCGCGCGTCGCAGCGCCACTGCAGCGCGGCGCGGATCGGCGAGACGCCCGCGCGGAAGGCCGACACGCCGCCGCCGCCAACGCCGTCGCCTATGGAAATGCTGAAACTCGTGCGGAAGCCCGGCTCCGGGTCCGACCAGAACAGCGACGACGCCGGCGACGTGCCCTGCAGGTCGGCCAGCGAGGCGCGCAGCTGAAAATCGATGGCAGTGCCGGCGCCGCTGGCCAGCGGCGGCGCGAGCGTACCCTCCTGGCCGGCGGTGGCGGCCCTTCCAAGCGGTCGCAGGTTGCCGCCGGGCGAGAGACGCGCCGTCGGCGTCGAGCTGTGCCGTGGCCGCGGCTCCTCCGCGTGGCCGGCGGCCAGCGCGCCGGTGCTGCTGCGTAGCGGCGTCCGCTGGAAGCTCAGCGGGGTGTCGGTCAGGTCGACGCGGCGGCCGCCGATGCGCACGTCCTCCAGCGGCTGGTTCATGTCGTGCAGCAGCCGGGCTGTGGACGTCATGCCGGCGGCCGTGTTCGGCTCCATGCTGGCCAGCATGCCCACCGCGTGGCGTGCCGTCGTCGACAGTTGGTGGTACTTCTGCGCCAGCGGCGCCGCCAGCACGCTCGTGTCCACCTCGTAGTTCTCCAGCAGGTCGCAGCACTTCACCTCGTTGTAGTGGTGCTGGGGAGAAGCATGACGTGCTGTACCATCATACAATTGTAACATACATTTGGGAACAGGTTGAGGACATGCTCTTGCACATACAGTTTAGCATGACATCCCAGCTGATCATGAATACCTATAAGAAAGCAGCATACTATGAGGGAACACCAATATTTTGACCACTTGACTGGATTAATGCCTGACATCCTACACCACACGTAAAACCACGTGTGATCGAGCGACCCTGAGCGTGGTAAGAGGACTAAAACGGACAGCTTGCAGGCGGCGAGCCGACCTTGCCTTTCACCATCCTTGGACACGTGCCATCCTAGTGGCCTAGTGGTGAGCAGGAGCCTGTTTCGGAGCACAGCGAGCGGTGTGCAAGGTGGAAGTGGGGCACGACACCAAGAGGGTCCAGTCGTCACCTAAGGCATCATAACCCCAATACAATGAGGGAAGACGTTACATCCAGGCAGCTGTCTTGTCCTTAAAAACGATGCTAAAAAACTCACGACATTAAAACAGCATTACTAGCACCACATCAGGCATGTACATTACTTGGCTACACTAGCCAGGTAGGTATCAATCCACAGACTGGAATATAACTTTCCAGTAGCCCAGACCTCGCAGTGATGGAATCAACACCCTGGCAACAACTTCCACTTAGGATGGCTATGAGCCCAACATAACTCATTCCAGTGATCCAGACAACATTACTTTAAGAACATGGGCGCTGCATGACCTACAGCAGTTGACGTGCCCTAAAACCCCAAATCATCATCATCATCATCATCATTACTTTAAGAACACAGACATGGTGAATGAAACCTGCCAAATGGAGCTGCCTGCAGATTGCCTTACCTTATGCATGACTTCTCTGATGTGCTCATCAGGGACATGGGTAAACCGTTGCTTCAGCTTGTGAAATATCTGAGCCTGTACCACACTGGTGGGATCAGCCATCTTGGCTGGCTTGGTGCACTGCAGTCACGAGCCTCTGGAATCACACACGCAGGGTATGATTATTTCTGAAGCCTTTATTACTGCATGCTTCTAATCGCCTTCAAAAATCTGGCTTCAAAATTTTAAAAGTTGTACAGCACTCAAACTTTGCAATAGACAAAATGGTGGGATGTAAAGAATCCTTTTACAAAGGAAGATGCGCCCCATATCACTCTGTACATCATGTTTACATACAGAAGATCTAGAGAATGCTTGGAATGTTTGGGATGAGGTGTTAATGCAAATTTATAAATATTTCACCTGGCCTTACACCTCAACCCAAACATTCTGTGCAAATGTATCTTTATAGTATCTCCACCTACCAACATCAGTATTGAGGCCTGTGGTTCCCATCAATGTAACAGATAACGATGAAGGCTCAAACATCTTGTAGGCAGCGCAACATGCACTACGGTACAGAACCATGCTATGCCAGCAGCCGAATGACAACACACAGAAATCCCAAAGAATATAGAAAAAGAGCACAGTGCTTCTAAGTGGTACTCAAAGTAGTAAAAGTGTAACTGACAGATGTGCAATACAGAAAGCTGAAACAACATCCAAGCCAGCTTCAGCACAAGTAGTGCCCACTGAAAATCCCAAACACAATTGGGACCATTGGGGTATGGGGTGGCAACCACCTTGCCATCTGCTGAGCTATTCCTTATTCCTGGTCAAGATTATCACACCCTAGAGTTGGAAGTCTGCATTGTAGGCAAAGAAATTCAGCCCTTATGTCTCAGTGATAGAAAATATGTCTTTGCTTTGTGACATGCAACTAATGACCATTAACATCATGAGTTTGTTCACCAAAGCTATACCAGATGGAATTCCACCCATCATTAGAAACAAGTTGGAAGATGACAATTTTTCATGAAAAAATGACAAGTCCAACACAAAACACCACAAAGCTGCAAATATTTTTCTGCAAGTGCAACAGCCTCCCAGTAAGACAGCTAATGCCACCAACAGACAGGGAGTAAGGTGGTGGGCTCATCCCATACAGTGGTGATTGCCAAATGTGCCCACAGTATGTCGATGGAGCCAGCACCATGTATGCACATGGCTGTGCTTTGATGGGACATGTTTGTCTTCTAGCAGTACAAACACATTCCTGAGTCACATTCATGGTCTGTGCCTGTCATTTCAGCTGCTGATGGAGCAATAGGAAAACAAGACAATGCCTGGGCCATTCCTCAGCTTACACATGAACTGGATTACAGCATTATTAGACCACAAACCAACAACGGCACCTGGCCACTACCACAACTTTGAGCCCAGCCAGAGAGCCGACTTTGAGCCGTTGAGCCCTACCATGTCCAGGGAGGCACTGGGTGGCGCAGTCAGAAAAAAAGATGAGCTGTTTTAATGGGAGGTGTCAAAGAAATGCTTCACAAAGGTTTTCATCATGTGGATGCCTGGAATGCCTATCAGTATAGAACAATGCTAACACAAGCCATATGACAATATTGCCTCCACACAGTCCATGCCTGTCTGAGAAGATTCAGAGAATACTTGGGTACTGCAACATCACAGCAGCCCCTATAAGTAGCATGCCATAATGGCAGACCACCACCAATGTCAGAAAATGGATGCCCATTCAGAACATGAGCTGCATTTATGATGTCCATGCACCTGTATAAGATCCCATAAAGGTGAAACAGGCCAACTGCTTTCAGTTGGCAGTGGGAGCACAGGAAGGTAACTATCAGGGGTAGAACAGAAAAGCCAAAAACCTGATGATGGGCAAAGGCAACTGGCTGAAATGTTCTAAGTAACAACTTAAATGAACTGACTGGAAGAAAAGTCCCTTTAACTATGCTATTTACACAGAGGACAGCCATATGAAACAACATCGGAAGTCATTCTACATATTGCTGTTAAAAAGACAAATTTATAAGATATGTTGTTGCAGTGTGTTTATGTCAAAACTTGACAAGATGCAAATTTAACAGGAAACACCTGAGGTCCCTACTCATGTGACAATAAAGTCATTGTCAAATTCTTAGAGCATGCAAAAAATGTGTCCCACATAACATTCAAATATGAGCATACAATTTTTTAAGGAACTGAATATGTTTAACATAAAAAGAGCACCAGCAAAAAAATGCATGCAAAATAAAAAGTAGATGCTTTTTAAGGGTTCATCAATCCTGGACCACACTTAAAATGGATGCACCATTGCCAGTCAATATATAGTCCCCATGCATACATGGCATTCAGGTAATTTGATATATGTTCAGCATCTTAGACACACTTCATTTCAAGTGCACATGATATAATAAACCATTGCATAGGGATGTGCACTCCATGCCAGGTGTTGATTATGTTAAGGTGTAAGGTGCACTGATTTTGGTATTCTTCAAGTACTTTACCTTTTTTAGAAGAAGAAAAATCTCCACCGCGAGCGTTTTACGCGCAGTGCGGCACGGGCTCAACCAGCTCGCGTTAGCAGGATTGCCCGACTTTGAAATCATACAATCCAAACGACATCTTTAGCACCAAAAGTAATGAGCAGGCAATTAACACCATTCACTACGTCGTTTCGACCACTGCTACTCACAATGCTCGCATGATTGCCTATCATCTTTAAGAAATAACCATCTGATAATATAATAATTTCGGCCACAAACAGGTCATATGATTTTTAACACGCAGACAGCCGACGATTTATAGCATGTACTAAAAGGGCAACATAAGCACCAAATTACGTACATTCGAGCAATCAAGAAAATTATCCCAGTTCTTCACATTCGTGTCTCGAGTTGATATTTCCAAACAGACAGCACAGAGAAAAACCCAACAATGTCGGCGGAACTGAAGCATTTCCAGCAGTCTTAAAAAACCGACCAAGCCACGGGAACCAAACACCGAAGCCAAGCCAACGTTTTCGGTGCGGTACATTGACGTCTATTAGCGCAGTGCATCTCATACACGAGTCCGGATAATGTGATTCACACTTATTAGGACCAAACACATCGTAACGACATTGTCGCTTAAACTACAACACTTGGATTCAATTAATATGACTACTCCGTTTGCCGTGACATGCTGCCATCATGTCGTGCAGAGGGACTGTCGTAGTACCCTCTTAAAGTAGTGCACCTCTTGTACAATTCCAACGAGCAAGGCTTGAAATCTCTCTGACATCCAGAGACATACTCTGCCGAGATAATATGCCAACAGCCACCCTAAGGAAACGGATCAAGCCTCGGGAAACGAAGACTGAAGCAAGGCCATCGTTTTCGGTACGGTACATATACGTCTGTTAGCGTAGTGCACCTCACACACGAGTCCGGATAATGCGATTCACACCCTTAGAACTGAACACGTCGTGCTGACAATGTCGATGGAACTGCAAGACTTCGGTCCTATGAATAAGACTCATGCATTGCCGTGAGATGCTGCGATCATGTCGTGCAGAGGGACTGTCGTAGCACCCTCTTAAAGTAGTGCACCTCTTGCATAATTCCAACGAGCAAGGCTTGAAATCGCTCTGACATCCAGAGACATACTCTGCCGAGATATTATGCCAACAGCCACCCTAAGGAAACGGATCAAGCCCCGGGAAAGAAGACTGAAGCAAGGCCAGCGTTTCGGTACGGTACATATACGTCTATTAGCGCAGTGCACCTTACAGACGAGTCCGGATCATGCGATTCACACCTACTAGGACCAAACACATCTTGCTGACGATGTCGGTGGATATGCCAGACCACGGTCCGATGAATAAGACTCATGCATTGCCGTCAGATGTTGCCATCATTGGCGGACGGACTGCAGTAGCACCCTCTTCAAGTAGTACACCTCTGGTATAATTCCAATTGGCGGGACGTAAAAACCGCTCTGGCATCCAAAGACATTCTCTACCGAGATAATATGCCAATAAAAATCCTAAGGATTCGGACCAAGCCTTGGAACCGAAGACTGAAGCTAGGCCAGCGTTTTCGGTACGGCACATATGCGTCTATTAGCGCAGTGCACCTCATGCACGAGTCCGGATCAGGCGATTCACACTTATGGAAATTAAACACATCGTGCTGACAATGACGGTGGAACTGCGAGACTTCGGTCCGATGAATAAGACTGATGCATTGCCGTGAGATGCTGCCATCATGTGCGGACAGGCTGTAGTAGCACCCTCTTAAAGTAGTACACCTCTTGTATAATTCCGATTGGCGAGACCTAAAAACCACTCTGAAAGGCAAAGACACACCCCGCCGAGATAACATCCCGACACGAACCCTGAGGAACAAAGCCAAGCCCCGGGAACCGAGGACCGAAACAAAGGCAACGGTTTAGGTACGGTACATATACGTTTAGTCGTGCGGTGCACCTGAAACAAGAGTCCTTACAACGCGATTCACACTAAGTAGAAATAAACACATTGTGCCGACAATGTCGGCTGAGCTGCAATGGTTTGATTCAATGAATAAGACTCATGCACTGTCGTGGGATGCCACCATCATGTGCGGACAGACTGTAGTAGCACCTTCTTAAAGTAGTGCGCCTCTTGCATAATTCGTTGGCGAGACCTAAGAACGGCTTCGTCATCCAAAGACACACTGTGCCGAAATAACGTGTCAACAGCAATTCTAAGAGAACGGACCAAGCCCCGGAAACCGAAGACCGAAGCGAGGCCAACGTTTTCGGTACGGTACATATATATTTATAAGCGCAGCGTACCTTATACCATCGTCAGCAAGATGTGTTTAGTCCTAATAAGTGTGAATCGCATGATCCGGACTCGTGTGTGAGGTGCACTACGCTAACAGACGTATATGCACCGTACCGAAAACGCTGGCCCTGCTTCAGTCTTCGTTTCCCGGGGCTTGGTCCGTTTGCTTAGCGTGGCTGTTGGCATATTATCTCGGCAGAGTACGTCTTTGGATGTCAGAGTGGTTTCTAGGTCTCGCCAATTGGAATTATACAAGAGGTGTACTACTTGAAGAGGGTGCTACTGCAGTCCGTCCGCCAATGATGGCAACGTCTGACGGCAATGCATGAGTCTTATTCATCGGACCGAAGTCTTGCATATCCACCGACATCATCAGCAAGATGTGTTTGGTCCTAATAAGTGTGAATCGCATGATCCGGACTCGTGTATGAGGTGCACTACGCTAACAGACGTATATGTACCGTACCGAAAACGCTGGCCTTGCTTCAGTCTTCGTTTCCCGGGGCTTGGTCCGTTTTCTTAGGGTGGCTGTTGGCATATCATCTCGGCAGAGTATGTCTCTGGATGTCAGAGCGATTTCGGGCCTTGCTCACTGGAATTGTACAAGAGGTGCACTAATTTAAGAGGGTGCTACGACAGTCCCTCTGCACGACATGATGGCGGCATCTCACGGCAATGCATGAGTCTTATTCATCGGACCGACGTCTTGCATTTCCATCGACATTGTCAGCACGTGTTTAGTTCTAATAAGTGTGAATCGCATTGTCCGGACTCGTGTGTGAGGTGCACTACGCCAACAGACGTATATGTACCATACCAAAAACGCTGGCCTTGCTTCAGCCTTCGTTTCCCTGGGCTTGGTCCGTTTCCTTAGGGTGGCTGTTGGCATATTATCTCGGCAGAGTATGTCTTTGGATGTCAGAGCGGTTTCTAGGTCTCGCCAATTGGAATTATACGAGAGGTGTACTACTTGAAGAGTGTGCTACTGCGGTCCGTTCGCCAATGACGGCAAAATCTGACGATAATGCATGAGTCTTATTCATCGGACCAAAGTCTTTCATATCCACCGACATCGTCAGCAAGATGTGTTTAGTCCTAATAAGTGTGAATCGCATGATCCGGACTCGCGTGAGGTGCACTACGCTAACAGACGTATATGTACCGTGCCGAAAACGCTGGCCTTGCTTCAGTCTTCGTTTCCCGGGGCTTGGTCCGTTTGCTTAGCGTGGCTGTTGGCATATTATCTCGGCAGAGAACGTCTTTGGATGTCAGAGTGGTTTTTAGGTCTCGCCAATTGGAATTATACAAGAGGTGTACTACTTGAAGAGGGTGCTACTGCAGTCCGTCCGCCAATGATGGCAACATCTGACGGCAATGCATGAGTCTTATTCATCGGACCGTGGTCTGGCATATCCACCGACATCGTCAGCAAGATGTGTTTGGTCCTAATAAGTGTGAATCGCATGATCCGGACTCGTGTATAAGGTGCACTACGCTAATAGACGTATATGTACCGTACCGAAAACGCTGGCCTTGCTTCAGTCCTCATTTCCCAGGGCGTGATCCGTTTCCGTAGGGTGGCTGTTGGCATAATATCTCGGCGGAGTATGTCTCTTGATGTCAGAGCGATTTCAAGCCTTGCTCGTTGGAATTGTGCAAGAGGTGCACTACTTTAAGAGGGTGCTACGACAGTCCCTCTGCACGACATGATTGCAGCATCTCACGGCAATGCATGAGTCTTATTCATCGGACCGAAGTCTTGCAGTTCCATCGACATTGTCAGCACGACGTGTTCAGTTCTAAAGGTGTGAATTGCATTATCCGGACTCGTGTGTGAGGTGCACTACGCTAACAGACGTATATGTACCGTACCGAAAGCGCTGGCCTTGCTTCAGTCTTCGTTTCCCGAGGCTTGATCCGTTTCCTTAGGGTGGCTGTTGGCATATGATCTCGGCAGAGTATGTCTCTAGATGTCAGAGCGATTTCAAGCCTTGCTCGTTGGAATTGTACAGGAGGTGCACTACTTTAAGAGGGTACTACGACAGTCCCTCTGCACATGATTGCAGCATGTCACGGCAACGGAGTAGTCATATTAATTGAACCCAAGTGTTGTAGTTTAAGCGACAATGTCGTCACGATGTGTTTGGTCCTAATAAGTGTGAATCACATTATCCGGACTCGTGTATGAGATGCACTGCGCTAATAGACGTCAATGTACCGCACCGAAAACGTTGGCTTGGCTTCGGTGTTTGGTTCCCGTGGCTTGGTCCGTTTTTTAAGAATGCCGGAAATGCTTCATTTCCGCCGACATTGTTGGGTTTTTCTCTGTGCTGTCTGTTTGGAAACATCAACTCGAGACACGAATGTGAAGAACTGGGATAATTTTCTTGATTGCTCGAATGTACGTAATTTGGTGCTTATGTTGCCCTTTTAGTACATGCTATAAATCGTCGGCTGTCTGCGTGTTAAAAATCATATGACCTGTTTGTGGCCGAAATTATTATATTATCAGATGGTTATTTCTTAAAGATGATAGGCAATCATGCGAGCATTGTGAGTAGCAGTGGTCGAAACGACGTAGTGAATGGTGTTAATTGCCTGCTCATTACTTTTGGTGCTAAAGATGTCGTTTGGATTGTATGATTTCAAAGTCGGGCAATCCTGCTAACGCGAGCTGGTTGAGCCCGTGCCGCACTGCGCGTAAAACGCTCGCGGTGGAGATTTTTCTTCTTCTAAAAAAGGTGAAGTACTTGAAGAAAACCCTGATTTTGCTGTGATCATGCCTCATAAGCATCATTTGGGTACTCTTGTACAGTTATTTACAGCTGCTACTGAGAATGCAATATAATTGATACATAGGATGCCACACTGCCCCAAGTGCAGCACTCTCCTGGTGACTTTGAGATAATGCTGAGAAAGCTCCCCACATCTTGTTCATGTGCTTCAAACAGCATAGGGGAGGAGGACATTAAATTTATGCCCCATGCCTGTTAAAAATCAGTGTTTGTTATAATTTTTGTAAGATGGTGTGGAATACACTAAAAATTGCTCACTATTAACACAATTAACCCAATTCACCCTAGTTGTCTGGCATTATGTGACAAACATAAAAAGCAATAAATACAGTCCAACAAAGCAACTAAGTGCCACAAAAATATGACCAAATACCTGACACAAGAAGGAAAAATAAATCTAGATCTATTTTGATAGGATGAAGTAAGACAGACAGACCTAGACATTGAACTTGGGGTAAGGCATGTTGAGGAAAGGTATTGTCCGGTGTTTTTGTGAACCTCAATGACAGAAAAACGAAATGATAGAATAAGATGACACATTGTATAAAAAATTACATAGTATCCCGTGCATGGCCAGACGCAAGCACATAGTTCCGAGCCGTAATTGTAAGATGAGGTTGTGCTGGCGGCCCAACATGTAATGCAAGGTCCTCGGCGCTTGCAAACTGTTCATTTGAAATTATGGCTGAAAACCACCTACCTCATTCGGCGCAATTTAGAGTGGCTTATTGCGCAGACCAACCACCTAATAGACCACTCAAACCAGGCCACATTGCTGCCAACACATGACAGAAATCATAAACGCCAAGAATGCTAAGTAACATCTAACATTGTCTCTTATGCGCCAGTTGTAAGCAGACGAATGAGGCAAATAAAGTTGATGACGTCATTTCGTTCCCATACTATTTCTCCTAACATCTGCCCCAAATAGAATCATTTGAAACGATGTGAAATTTGTGCTTCATTTTGTTTTACTTAACCGACTCGATTTTAGCTGTCAGCAGCTTGTAATGTATAGCAACCGAATATAGATCACAATTTGTCCGTCCAGTACGACGAAAAATGACGTAATTGTATAATACCGCCTTTTGTTCAACTCCATGCCACCTTTTCGGCCTTGGTTGTGGCATCTTCGTCTGAAAATCAACTCATTCAACTCCAAAAAGTATTTATTCACCGCTCACATGCACTTTTTTTAACAAGCCGGGAAAGAGCCATGAACAAAAACGCTATTGTGCCTTTGTCAGCTGTTGACATTCTGCGCATGCGCACATTGCACACCATGTTGCGTTAGGCATTGCTTTGGACTGGGGCATTGCGGGAGGGACGTAGTGGGTCAGCCTGGGACGGCTCTGTCCATTTGATTTCAAGTGGGGCTCAAAACGGCGAGAGGTTAATTACTGTTGTGTTTCATTGCACGCAGCGGATGGAAGACTGTCTTTCATCCCATTAAATCCAAAGGCAGGAGGTGTGTTGTGCCCCAGTTGCGAAAAGCGCCGTCCCAAGTCTTCTCAGAGGTAAATTACATCTTATTGCATTCTTTGTATGTTCAAGTGGCTCACCTTAGAGGAGAAAATGCCTTCTGGCACAAAGCCATGAGAATGGATGGGAACTTGTTATGGCTGTGGCGGGGCGGAAGGTCTGTCTGGTGCATAGATATCACATTTTGTGTTGTGTTGTGCTGTGTGCTAAAATTGCTCATTCTGGTTGTTTAAGGCTGCACCTTATTGATATTCTTGCACTGGTAAAGATTAATATTTATGAGCATCCTCACTTTGTACTGAAAATATGTTGTATAACAAGATCATGAATAAGTGAATTACTTAACATGAGCCAGTCTGCTAATAAGATAATCCACTGTATCAGATGCCCATATGACATGGTGTGCTCAATCCATGTTCACCTATGCTGAAGTCAGACCAGGCCAAACTGTCCTGAATTTTCCATGCATGATGCTTTGTTTTGAGGCTGTGTGACTGAAATTGCCTTTGCAACATCATAACTCATTGAGGCATTATCTCTATGCCCCAAAATTGGATTATGGATGTAAAATGCATCAGTTGTTATTTCTTTCCTACTTTCCCTCTGTTGGTTTGATGTGAGATATTGTCTTCCATGGTTTGTCATTTGCTGTTGATAATGTCATAAGAATGTGTTACCATGATCTGCAAGTTGTTTCTTTCGTACCTAGGATTTGGGATAGGAATAGGGTGTAGAGTAAGTTGAGTTAATTCAGTCACAAGCATGGCTAGAGTGGGAGGGTGGTATTAGGGTAAAGTTTCAATCAGTTTTGAGATGATAATCATCTATGAACAGAGTCACCATTGACAATGTGATGTCTTGCAGGTACAAGAGCTTTTTCCTGATTGTTAAATGGCATCTTCAAGTGGGTAAGTACCTAGAGTACATGCTAGCAGTTTCCCCTGTGGCTCATTGAATCAGATCAACATGCTGTACATAAAGTCACTGCCCATTGCCATTTATTTACTTGTAATGTGTTGTCTGATACCCTGTGCCTGTTGCCTGTGCAACTATTTTTCTTGTGTACCTGTAATGCTATTTTAAGTAACAATGTATTTGGACTTTTGAGTTCCAGGATGAAACATGTAGGCCATTAGGATACCAGGATATGCTGGTTAAAGGAAGATGTCCAGTAATCATTGAAGTATGTTATTAAATTCTCCAAATTGTAGTTGAAGCCTAACCAGAAGGGAAATATATCTCACAAATTTTGGAAGTAATGCAGCATTTTGTCATCCCTTTAATGATTGCCTCACATGTTCTTGTAACAGCATTTTAGAGTATGAAAAACATCAGTTCTTTTATTTTTCTAGCTCCTTATAATGGATATATTGTTGGGAGGTCACATCCTTTTGACAAAGCACTGCATGCACCACCACCCATTAGCTGATTAGTGACTGTGATGTGTGGCCTACCGCGGTGGCTAACGGTGCGCGCGGGTGTTCGACAGGCGGAAGGTGAAGCAGATCGGGTGCCCGGCGCACCCGGAGGCCCATCTGATCGAGGACTACCGCGCTGGCGACCAGATCTGCTCCGAGTGTGGCCTCGTCGTCGGCGACAGGTGACCGGGCTGCGGCCGCGAGCCGCCTCGCACCGGCCCTGGTGGGCGCAGGCGGGCGGCCCGCTAGCACACGGGCAGGCCCAGACACCTGGGACAGGTCCCCTGCCTGCCAGTGTGCGGGCGGCCGGAACGCCAGGAATGGGTCCCCAGTCCGCCCTCGTTTACGGATTGGGGCGCTGAACTTTAGAGTGTTTTTGGCTGCTGACTTGTTTTGTCATGCATGTCTCAGTGTGTGGTGCGGTAGGCTTGACCTCGTGATTGCTGGATGGTCACCTATTCAGCTTGGTATTGTGCTAGCATTAAGATTCACCAGCATATGATTCATATGATTCATAGTGGACTCGTCGCGCATTTTGTGCTGTTTGCAGGACCCTCCCAGATGAACAGTGCAGGGGTATATGCGCAGGTGCAGAATAGATGCGGGGAAAAACGGGGATGATTGGGACGTGTCCACAGCCGTGATTGTGCTGTATGTCCAAGAAGCGAGCACTGGTCATGAACGCATGGTCGTCACCGATGACGTCATCGGCAGGGTCATTGACGTGGGCTCAGAATGGCGCACGTTCAGCAACGACAAGAACGCGGCCGACCCGTCGCGTGTGGGCGGCACCGAAAACAAGCTGCTGGGCAGCTCTGACCTCAGCACCGTGATCGGAGACGCCCGCGGCGCCGCCTCCTTCACCGCCGACGGCCAGTCCAAGTACCAGAACCGGCGCCAGGTCAGTGCAGCCCGCAGAACCGCCGGCAGCGAGCTCTGCAAATGCCGGGGAAATCCGTGAGTCAGTCTAGATACCGCAGCTGGTGGTGGGTCGGTCCAAGCGACAGAACCGGCAGTTAGTTCTGGTCACAGAATCAGTTCAGGTCACTGAGCCAGGTCAGTTCAGGTGCAGGGGCCGGCCGCAGCTCAGTTCAGCTTGTGGCATCAGTGATATGTCAGAGGGGCCAGAGCTGGCCGTAGGTTATTTTGGTTCAACGCACTGAGGTTTACGTTTTGACTCGTAGGGTATCGAGTTATCTACGACAGATGACTGATCCGTGTGCCCGAAATGGTGCTGGAATTTGTTTATGAGTGATCTTTGTATGCCAGAAATGGTGCTGGAATAAGTTTGTGACTGATCCGAGTATGCCGGAAAGGTTGGTGGCATTAGTGCTGTCAAGTAGCGCGGGAAATAGCAAATTTCGATAATGACAGATCCGTCTGTAATACCTAATACTGCGCGAGGCTTCACTCATTGTATAAGGTGTTGACAGCTTCTGTTGGTTACCCAGCTGATTTCCTAATGCCGTATCTGCCGAATATCAGGCGCATCACCTTTGCAAATGAAAGAAAGAGCTTGTCATTCAGTTTGCCACCAATCCCATCAAACGTGCCGACGCCCGGAGTGAGCGGCTCGGCAAATGCTATCGCGGTGCGCGCCAGTAGCCAGCCCTGCCGACGGCACGTTGACCGGTGGCGGCGCCGAGCTCGCCTTGACTCGCCGCCCATCCTGCCGTGGTCAGATGAGCAGCTCGGACCGGGCGCTGACGAACGCCTTCCGCGAGATCGCGCTGATGGCCGATCGGATCAGCCTGCCGCGCACCATCGTCGACCGCTCCAACAACCTGTTCAAGCAGGTGCACGACGGCCGTAACCTCAAGGGGCGCGCCAACGACGCCATCGCCTCGGCCTGCCTCTACATCTCGTGCCGGCAGGAGGGCGTGCCGCGCACGTTCAAGGTCAGCGCGCGGCGTCGGTGAGGGAGTCGGCGGCCGCTGGAGGGAACAGCGGCCCTGGAGCGGCGGTGCCCGGCTGCCGGTGTGGGCGGGCTGGCGTCTTGTGTGTCGGGGACCCGCCGCTATGGCGCAGGTGGTGTGGGCGTCATTCGTCAGGCTGTGCGAATCAGGCTTGAGATGGCGACGGTTTCTTGCATATTGACCCGTCTTGCTTCACCAGGCGCGCTTAGATCAGGCCTCTGCTGGTGATGACTCGCCGCGGCTGGAGTCGTGCTTCTTCAGCCACGGGGCGTGGCCCGTCTTTCGATGTTGCTATGGACGGCTGACCTGGTCGGCTGTCTTTCAGGAGATCTGTGCTGTCAGCAAGATTAGCAAGAAGGAGATCGGCCGCTGTTTCAAGCTGATCCTGAAGGCGCTCGACACGAACGTCGAGATGATCACCACCGGCGACTTCATGTCTCGCTTCTGCGCCAACTTGCGTGAGTCGTCCGGCCGATGTGGAGGACATGCTGGATAGCTTTCGGCGGCATGGGTCTTCGTGCGGCGCTACGCTCCGTAGAGATACGTCTGACGGCTGGGCACGGCCATTGTTGCGGGGCATGTGGCAGTGAGGTCCGTGGCTGCAATTTGAGTGTAAAATAACGCTTTTTCTGACCTCATACCAGGCAGATATGAGGGTGGTTTGGGATTTAAGGGCGCGGCGGCGTTAGGCCATCTTGCGCCCACCCCATGGACAGATGCTACGTTTCCTGACCAAATGAGATGCTAATCCAGGATCAGCGCCAAGGTGCGGTCTTACATCACCCTTTGGTCGCTGGAATCTATCGAAGAAAACGATTTATAGGTACTTCTGGTAGCATAGGCGCAGGTTTTCAGCCAGCAGCGTATGTAAACTCGTACACGCTGATCTGACTGAAGTATGGAGTCAGGCCGTCCATGTGCTGGGCATGCTCTTAAAACGCTGTTCGAAAAAAGGAACACAGTAATGGTTCTCCAAGTTTTGACTGATCGTTCGGTGCAGTCTGATCTATCTGCAGGCCTATTTGGTCAAGTTTAGTACGGCCGTCATCCCGTCTTCATTGTGACTTCCCCGTTCGTGTTCTGTTGATATGCGTTGTCAATTTGTGTCTAGAAGAATGCCACTCGGGGGGGGGGGGGGGGGGGCATGTGGGCAGCTTCCCTCGGCCATCTACTCCGCCCGCCTCCACGATGGTATGCCTGCCCTCGGTCCAGGCCCCCGCACCCGGCTGGCGTCCGCCCGTGTCGTGTTGGGTGACTCGGTCCCCGGCTCCCCCCGCGGGCCTACCGTGGTCGCCGCCGCCGGTCGGCCAGGATGATACCGTCCGCTGTCCGGTCCTCCGCGCACGTCTCCCCGCCGGCGCGCCTGTCTGATGTCCAGCCGCCTGGCTGGCGGCCATGTCCAGCCTCCCGACGGCCGTGTCCAGCTGCCTGATGCCTGTGTCCAGCTGCCTGACGCCCTGGACGGCCGTGTTCAGCCGCTTGACGGTCATGTCCAGCAGCTGGACGGCCGTATCGAGCTGCCTGACGGCCATGTCCAGCCACCTGACGGTCATGTCCAGCCGCCTGACGACCGTGTCCAGCCGTCTGACGGCCGTGTCTAGCTGCCGAACAGCCGTGTCCCGCCGCCTGACGGCCATGTCCAGCCGCCTGACGGCCGTGTCCAGCCGCTTGACGGCCGTGTCCGCGCCACCCGGCCGTGCGTGACGGCCGTTCCGCTGCGGACAGGCCTACCAAACTCGGTGCAGCGCGCGGCCACGTACATCGCGCGGCGGGCGGCCAAGGAGCTCGACATCGTGCCCGGACGGTCTCCCATCTCGGTGGCTGCCGCTGCCATCTACATGGCCTCTCAGGTACCGGCAGCGGGCGGGCGCGGTCGTGTCTTGGGCCGCGACCGTGCCGGGGAGGGGAGGGGTCTGGCGGGTACCAACCAACCAACCAACTACCAACGGGTACAACGGGCTGGCGGGTACCAACCAACTGAGCTATCCGGACAGGCATCTGAAGCCAGATCTCCAATTTACTGCCATTTAAAAGCTCATACATCTCTTCCGCTGCGAGTGCATTTTCTCTCGCAGCGAGTACACGGTTTGTGCAAATCGATGTGTAGGAGAGCCTGACTTTATGGAACATAACTGCCTGACGTTGTTGCCAGAGCACTATCGCTAACCAGTGCATCGGCCAGGGAGGTCTGACTCACCAAAACTGAAGTCACCGCGAAACGACATTGCACGAATTTGCAAACCTGTCCAGAACCACGCACCACCAATCACTGATCAATGCCTGGCACCGTCCGTGATGTTCGTCACTGATCAATGCTCGGCGCGGTCCCTGATAATCTATCGTCACTGATCAGTTCTCGACACACTCCATGCTAATCAGCATCATTGATCAATGCTCGGTACAGTCCATGTCGACCATCACCACGGACTGTGCCGAGCATTGCAGCATGTTGTGGTTTTCGTCGCGATATCCTATCGACCGAGAATTTCGCAATCGGATGGCTGGGTCGGGGTTCGTGCAACACGCGATGCTTAGCGTGGGTGTTGATACCAGGAAGCTGGCAACTGGAACGTTTTGGGGTGAATCTTGTCAGCAGGAAATGAGGCTAAGGTGGCTCACATATTTGACGCTTCACATTATGCGTCATACTTCCAGCGGAATTCAAAGTTCTCAAATGCTGTAAGTCTGTACCGTGTCGTCCACCGACGTGTGTTTGCCGTATTTGGGAAGGGGACGGCTTACATCCGGTTTACGTGTTGCGGGAGCTGCATACGATGCGGTGTTTTCCTGAACGCCTCCGCACACGTGGGCGGCGAGCGGCGGTGCTGCGGGCCGACCATGCTCTGACCGGCTTCCGCAGGCGTCAGAGGACAAGAAGACGCAGAAGGAGATTGGCGACATCGCCGGCGTGGCCGACGTCACCATCCGCCAGTCGTACAAGCTGATGCTGCCGCGCGCCGCCGAGCTCTTCCCGCCCGATTTCAAGTTCCACACGCCGATCGAGGAGCTGCCGCAGCTGTAGGCTCTGGGCCGAGCTCTCAGCACCGGCCGCGGCCGGGGGCGGCTCCGCGGGCCTCGCCAGCGGCCGTGGGCGGCTCCGCCGGCCCCGCCAGCGGCCGGGGGCGGCTCCGCGAGCCCCGCCAGCGGCCGGCGCGCCCACCGCACCCGGCCGGAGACGCCGCAGATGGCGACTCCGGGTCCGCGTGCGCCCCGTCTCGGTCCGCGGGAAGTGCGCGGTGCGGCGCGGCGTTCGCCCTGCGGGACGCAGCGGGCCAGTGGCGACAGCGTCAAGAGCACGCTGCGGTGCGGGACCGGCGCCGTCGGCCGCCGTATCGTACCCGGCAGGCGTGTCGTGCTGCGTACGCTATTGCCCAGCGCAGACGAAGGGTCGGCACCTGGGTCCCGTCTGCGGAGGCTGGGCTCCGCTAGCGACTCCGGCCGTCGCGCCGCCGGCGGCGGAGCGCCGGGCGACCCGCGGGCCGGTGTCTGTGGTGCCGGCGCGGCCTGTGATGCCGTCGAGGTGCGTGGCGAGGGCGATGGACATCATATAGGAAAATGAAGACATCGGGCTGGCCGTGGGCGGATTGGGCGCGTGTGTTCTCTCAGCGAGGGTGGATGCCAGGACCTGAAGCAGGTGAACTGTCGGTCAGCTGCGCACTCCGGCGGCGTGTGCGGCGTGTAGCTGCCTGCCGGTAGTGCGGCGACGCACGGGGTTTCTCCGTGGAGTGACGCCCTGTTCTGGCTGGCGCACTCTCGAGCATTGAGTCGAACAACCCCCGTATCAGTGAAGGTTAGTGCATGGCACCCGCCAGGAGCGGTGTTCGGGGTGACCCGCAGTCGCTAACGCCAGGAATGAGCTGAGGGAGTCATCGGACGTTGTGTGGCTCGCCTGGTTGAAGCATGAATCGTCAGTAGTGGTACAAAATGCTTGTTTGAAGGGTAATGGTTCGTGGGTCCACTGAGCGTTTTCGCTGTTTCCAATGGCGACTGCCACGCTTGTTCTTCATTGGTGAACTTTGCAACGTTCATTGTGAAATGCCTGGTTGATTGTACTGTTTGGTGAACCATGTGTCGCAAGCTTCCTGTCGGGAGTGTTGGAAACTGCTATGCATTCGTCGTATTTTTGTCCTGAACTTGGATTATTATTCTTGGGTGTTGTGTGGACATATGTCTAGGAAGTGGAATGTGCTTGTTCAAGCATACCAATGGCCATTATAAGTAATTCAGCTTTGCAATTAATTCCCGACGCGCGTGGTGTTGACTTTTGTCCCGTTGTCCAGATGACCCTTTTCCAATAATTTTGGGCTGCGTGTGAATAGATCTCTGTTTTTCTGCAAAACCGCACTTGGCTGCATTGTTCAGCAAGCAATGCTGGAATGCAAATACATGAGTAGACCAACCCATTGTGGTGTGTTTGTGTTGATGGTGCCGGGGTCCAGGGTGCAGCCCCTGAGGTTCCTCTTGTGGGGCATGCACTCGAAGTTATGTTCGTCAGGTGGACGGGCTTTGTGTTCCCCCGTTTAAAACGCGGGTTGAGGCCGTGGCTTACCTAGATCAATATTTGTCCGTATAGACATGAGGGGCGTGTCTGCAACCATGCGTGATGCATCTTTTGTCTCGCCGTACGGCGCGTGGTGCGCACGCCGCACATGAGACTAGGATACCAGCGAAAAGCACTGGATGAATTTGTGGCTGAGGGGCATATGCCAAGCTAAAAATGTCTGTATCCGAACTGTTTGTGAATGAATGTAGCCATGTGTTAATCCGACGGGGGGGGGGGGGGGGGCAGCCGCACCGCGGCCCCTCCCCCAGGATGGCCCTAGTTGGGTAAAACATGACGCATTTCCGAACTTTGAAGAAACTGCATGCAACTTTCGCAGAGATGAGGTTGTTTTAGAATGGGAACTGGGACCCAATGGGTTTGTTTTTCAAAAGCAGGACACCTGTTGGATTTTGCTCTCACAAGGCGGCCTTCTGGATCCGCCCTTGCATGTGTCTTCATTATGAAGATGGCATATAAGGTCATGTGGGGTGGTATGATATTTTGCTATGCTCCGGTGACTTACGAAGACATCATTGATTTAAGGGTTTGGAGGCAAGGCGTCCATTCATGGCTTTCGTAGGCTAACAAAACACATTCCTCTGAGTAAAGAAAGCGGCGAATTGTTCACTGCAACATACTATTTTTGGCAAATTTGCCACCAGCGTCATCAGACTTGTGGGGTAAAAGCGTGCGAACTCAGAAAAAGAAGCCGACCTATGCCAATTTTACCTTGATTTGAATCTAAAGTACCTGGATTTGATGGATTTCATTTTTAGGTTCGGGCGGGAAGGCTGTAACTTTGCCCATTGTACCTGCTTGGGCGACCCCTTATCCGTCTTACAGAGGCCCTCTTATCCCTAATCCGTCGCCGACCGTCCTGTTTCCGTCTTGTTTCACCCTTGAGGCCGGCCGTGGTCCGTGGTCTGCCTATCGCACGTTATTTTCTTGACGTCATAGAAGTCTGGCAGGCTGGACTACCATGTTACAGCTAAGGCGATATCACAACCATCATTTAAAGGCAAACATCGCACCTTGAACCGTGCGCTCACATCCGAGGCGGTTTCGGCGGTAAACACCGGCAACGGGGGTTGGCTGCGAGCTGGTTCGGCGATTTCGCTTGGGGTTCGAAAGCAGGTGGGTGACTATGAAGTGATTGTTTAGGTACGTGCTTTGATATACTTCTGCATTGTATGGTTGAAATCTGTTAACTAAAGTGGCGTTGTTCAGGGCCAGTCGCATCGGAAGCTCTCAAAGTTCTTAGTGCAATAGATAATTAACACGCTATACTGAACATGTCGGGCTTAGCAGCGACGTGGCAATAATTTCAGCGTACGTAGGATGAAATGTGAGACTTCAGAATTAAGTGTTCGGTCAGCACGAATTTCAGTACATAGACTCAGATAATTGTGACGTTCTAAGGTACCTTTTGGCAAATATACTTCAAACACATTTTTGTCTAGAATTTTGTGAAAACTCAGCACACTGCCCTGGCAGCATGTGCATTGTGCCTGGCATTGTGCCTGTCATGTGTGCATTGATGTGTGCTGCATTGGGTACAGGTCAGTACAAGG
Organism: Pollicipes pollicipes; assembly: GCF_011947565.3. Lineage (NCBI taxonomy): Eukaryota > Metazoa > Arthropoda > Thecostraca > Pollicipedomorpha > Pollicipedidae > Pollicipes > Pollicipes pollicipes. The sequence goes on along the minus strand of NW_023596576.1, from coordinate 57,967,064 downwards.
CTCAGCACATCAGTGTTGCATAATGATTTTTCACTGTGAATGGATCTGTTGCAGATTGGTTCTAGGTTTGTGGGCTGATAGTCATATTTGGTCATTTCCTTTGAGTTAGTGCATACAGGGCCAATTAAAATTTTCAAGAGACTGAGGCACTCCAGGATTGGTCAGTGTCCAGTTAGCAGGAAAGCCATCCACTGTCGGTGAACTGAACCCCTGGCTTATAGATGCTGGGCTGGCCAAATTTGGCAGAATTTTTGTGTGCTGAAATCAGGCCAGGCATGTGCATGAGCACGCAAGTCTTAAATGACTGAATCCAAAGAAGGCATAACAAAAAGTATTAATTTTCTGCTGCTTTCAACATGTTGTATGTAATTTGTCTGCAGAGATGGGTGGTGACAGCTTACCTGAAGGCTGGGAAAAGAAGACGAGCAGGTCAAATGGTAAGCTTATAGAATGAGGCAAGTTTGCTGGGCGTGAATGGACTTTTAGGGTGAAGGTTTCAGATTGGCAGGATAAGAATTCATGCGCAAGGAGGTAATATCCCCCTATAATGTCAAAAGCTGTGACTACTGTAATGTTTTCTCTGTAGTGATGATTTTTCCTGTTATATGGTTGTGAATATATACTTGCATGTTTGTGTTGGCAGTGCACTGCTAACACAGTACAGCTTTTAGAATTTCACAACATTGCAGTTGGTTGTGAAACAGTAAACTGTATAATCTTGCATTCAAAATGCAATAATTCTAGGCTCTCCTGGATGATGTCCACCATTGTGGAGCATCAGTGCATCTGCAGTTTAAAACAGATACATTGTTAGCCAAACTTTTGATACTGGCTGATTGCTGGGTTGTATCATGTCACAATATGAGTTTGCATATGTGCGTACAAAAGCGCCACAATGGCGATGTTATTTCAGCTGTGGGATTGGCATGCATGCCTAGAGACTGATCATCATTCCCAAGTCTGATAACCTAGAACAGATTTGTATTAGATTCCTAGCAAAATATGGCAAAACTGTGCAACATGCCATATCTTAAGATGATCACTCTTCCCATGAAGGCCCAGACTATGCTAGGGTAGGCTGTGTTGTCTCTAGCCATTTTTGAGCTATATTTAATGTGTTCATGGATAATATTTATGTCATATAGACTTCATGTATTGTGGTTTTTCACAGATTTGAATGGTGACAGTCACTGGTGTGATCAACAACTATGCAGTGCTGGCTGTGTGCAAAATGGCTCAGAATGGCATGCAAGCCCTCTCCTTAGAATTATGATATTTACTCCAAAACCTCTCTGCATTTAAGAGTTAGAGTTACAGACAGTCCAGATCCAGACCTTTTTGACATGCGATGGAAGCAGACAGCAGTGACCCATAACATCTCAGATGGAAATGTGCTGTAAAATCAAATCTGACCCATGGACAAAGCTGAGTATCTGTAGAGGGACCTTAACCTCCAATCCCCACTCCTACCTCCCACCCCTCCATGTTTGTCATGGTCATAATATTTTGATGTAACTAAAAACTTGTGTAAACCATAGCAACAAAATGTTAATGTGTCCAAGATCAACTCACCACCTGTTCTGGCTTGTCATCACCAGCTTACATTGAACTGGCCTTGACACAGCATGTTGGCAGGTCAGGTATATTACCTGAACAAATTCACCAAGGACAGTCAGTGGGAGGTGCCCACCGAGCCTGCACGCGGCGCCGGCGACGCTGGCGGCGAAGGCCCAGCCAAGGTGCAGGCCTCCCACCTACTGGTCAAGCACCGCGACTCGCGCCGGCCCGCTTCCTGGCGCGAGGACCCCATCACCCGCTCCAAGGAGCAGGCACTGGAAATCCTGCAGGGTCAGTATGCTGGTTGCGCCTGATCTGATCCAGCTGCTCCTCTGCGCCAGCTGTTTCTCTTGTCTGCGCCAGCTGCTCCTTTCCTGCGCCGGCTGCTCCTCTTCTCAGCGCCGGTTGCTTTTCCTCTGTGCCGACTGCTGCTCCTCTGCACCGGCTGCTCCTTTATGCCAGTTGTTCCTCTACTCTTCACTGGCTGCTCCTGTCTGCACCAGCTGCTCCTCCTCTGCGCCAGTTGCTCCTGTGCGCCAGCTGCTCCTCCTCTCTGCGCCGGCTGCTCCGCCTCTGCGCCGGCGGCTCCTCTGTGCCAGCTGTTTGTTTCGCCTCTTCTCTGCGGCGGCTGCTTCTCCTCTGTGCTGGTTGCTCCTCTGCGCCGGCTTCTCCTCCTCTGCGCCGGCTTGGCAGCCTTCTGGCGTGTGGTGTGGGCGGGCTGCGTGTTGTGAAACGCCACTGTGTTCGTGCTGCCCTTTAGGAGCTGTTCGCGCCCACTTGTCCTTCGTCAAGGGGCACTGTCATGATCTTAGTTTGTTTGTTGTTGTTTTTATTTGAAGAAAGGTGCCCTTCCACTCAACAGCATTGTGGTCCCGCCAGTTAACGGGCAGCGGATCATGCTCCGCCCAGGTGGCCTCTGTGTGTCGTCGGGCTATTGGAAGTGGGTGTTGACTAACCGAGTTGACTAACCGACTCTCCAACTAACCGTTGACTAACCGAGTTAACTAACTGACTCTCCGACTAACCGTTGACTAACCGCCGTTGACTCTCCGGTGTTGACTAACCGAGTTGACTAACCGACTCTCCGACTAACCGTTGACTAACCGACGTTGGCTCTCCCGTGTTGACTAACCGAGTGTGCTCGTCGGCTACCGTGCGCAGATGGTGCCCTCCTGCCGTTGACCGTCGACCGTTGACCCTTGACCCGTTGACCGTGCCGTTGATATAAGCCGCTGGCCACCGTCAGATTACCGTGAGCGGATCGTGTCCGGCGAGGACACGTTCGAGAACCTGGCCTCGCAGTACTCCGACTGCAGCTCCGCCAAGCGCGGCGGCGATCTGGGACCATTCGGGCGCGGCGCGATGCAGAAGCCGTTCGAGGACGCCGCTTTCGCGCTCGAGGTGAGCGCGGCCGCGCGCCGCCCGCTCGGCGCCGGTGACGAACGGTCTGGTCGAGCGGAGCGGGTGGCGGCCACCGCTATGTGGTGCCGAGAGACACCCGCAGAGCATGGCGAAGGTCATGTACTGAAAGGTCATCCTGAAAAAGACGCTGATCAGGAGATGTCTACTTTGAATTGTAAACGTGGCGTCCCGCAATATGCTTTCGCTGTGCAACCTCTGGTCGATGCCACTGGCGTCTGTTTGGACCCGTCTTGGTATGATGATGTGGGCTACGTCCTGATTCGGCAGTAACCGGAGATAGTGACTGCCGCCGCAGGTGTCGACAGACTCGCTTCTTGTGGAAAGACGTCATACCAGAGTCCGGGCAGTGTGAAATTTATGCATGGATGGATTATGATCATGCAAACAACCACTCTAGCTTGCTCGAAACTCATCTGGGGAGCAGCTGTCTGTAGTTGGCTTACCCCTATCCTTACATAATATTTTTTCCTCTTGGACGGCATGTAAAAAAATGTGTCATAGACTGTAAAAAATTATGCATCTGGGAAGCGCACTGGTCTCTGTAGACGCGCTGGTATGCCAATCTGGTCCAACTTTTCAGTCTTTGTGGTAGTTCCCCGTCTGGCCCTGCGCGCGCCATCTGCTCTTGCGCAATGCCACTATGTCGCAATGTCACTATAATGGTGTACTGCTTGTGCCCGAACTTTCGGCTGTCCTGTGTTGAGGTACCGGAATCCCCGTCACGCTCCGAGCGACCTGGCGCGTCATGTTAGCGCCAGCGATATTGCGGTTCGCCTATAGCAGCCGCCACCCTGGACCACGCTGGTTGGTCAGGCATGACTGGTTTCCGACGCCGAGCTCTCTTTCTGGACTCCACTGGAAGAACGGTTGTCGGATCACATTCTTGGTCGTCTTGGCTACCACCCTGAGGAATGAACATTGTTGATAGTTCTTTGTTCTAACACGGCGATAAGTGAAAGTGCAGAAACGAAGCATTGATGGCCGCTATTACGAGCAGTATAACCTCAAGGTCGTTCGCGAGCATCAGCTATCCAGGCTCCTAGCAGACGCCTTGCATCTCTACACTGTGCAATCCCCCGAGATAAGCCGTTTTAATCACGATCCTCACCTAGATCGTGCGGTGCCATTTAATGCATGGTCCGGTTCAATGCACGTGCCTGTGGGTGTGGCGCCGCCGCGTGTGGAGAGCTCACCGGCGCTCGCTGTGTGACGCGGCAGGTGGGGGAGCTGAGCGAGCCCGTCTGGACCGACTCCGGCGTGCACATCATCAAGAGGCTGGCGTAGGTCGGCCGGCACGGCAGTCCACGCGTGCCCCGCCCTCCCCGCGGCCGGCGCCGCTCGGCTCGGCGCCACGGGACAGCTCGTCACCAGAAGACAATCCGGCGGCCAGGCCGACGCCGGGCAGCATTCCAGCGCGGGCCGAGTGACGGCTGATGGAGCGGCAGCCGTGCTGGGCGCGCGTGGCGGCGGCGATGCCAGTCAGGCCTGCTTCTTCGTGTCGGCGAATTGGCGGTCTGTGACGGACGGATTCCCCCGTTTGGTGGTCTCCCGCTCGCGCGCGGTACTTTGACCGTTCCCTTGATGCGGCGCTTTTGATTCGTCTGTGCGGCATCATGTGTGTGTCTGTTCGGCGCCGACTCCACCTCCAGGTCATGCAATCGCGACGTTGATCGGCCGAGCGGGCTGGGCGTGACGCCGGCGCGCGGCACGGCCGGCTCCACACGGCCCGCGTTAGCGCGTGACGCGCCGGGCGCTGATGCCCCGAGGTCATGCACCGGGAGCTGGCCGAGGGTCTCGAGCCGAGCTGCGGTGGCCCAGCCCCGGTGCCGTCGTCGGGACCGGCCCTCGGTCGATGCTGTAAGCTCCCGTGGCGTCGGTGTTCGAGGCGTGGTCCTGGCGCTCATGCTCTAAGCGAATCAGCGCTGCTGCTTCCCAGAATACACATCGTTACCGTCGTTTGGGTGTTGCTTCGAATTCCGCGGCCGCTGATCAATGCTGCATGCTCACATGAGATGATCGACGGGCGACGAGGCAAGCACGAACTATCAGCACCCTGCTGACGGGTGCGGTTACTGACCTCAGCTCGTGTTATTATCTCTGATCTTGCAGTTAAGCTTTGAATAAGTATACCTCGGGGTCGATTTTACGAAACATCATCTCTACTGCTTGTACGACATACGTGTTCACAGGGCGTGTCCTGAAGGGGGCATGGCCCTCTTGGGCCACTCATGAGATTTGGTCGTTCTGAATGGGCGGCAGGAACCGCATGGTGAAGGGACACTAAAACCTTTCTTTCGGGGACGTCACCTTTATCTTCAACAGTCGCCAAAAAGTAAGGGTCCTTAAGAGGGCACTACATCTTCATTTTCGGGGGGGGGGGGGGCGCCAAATAAAATAAACACCACAGTGCCGGCACTGCGCTCCTTGAAATCCTGGATAAGCCCATTCGGGGAGTGGGCACGAAAACTTCCATTCCGCACACCGTAACATTTATTTTCAAGGTGCTCCAAATCCCAGCAGGCCTGTGAAAGGGCCAACGGCTTTATTTGGAAGTGGACCAAAATGCAGGGGCACCTCAATTTCTGTGCCTTTCAGCTCGTTTTAATTCTGGATTGATCCGTTCAGCGAATGGTTAGCAAAAGCCTTCATTTTGGTGCATCACAGCTTTTAATTTCCAGAGGCGCCCAGTTCCAGGGGCACCACAGGGTTCTAAAACTTTCATTTGTGGGGGGCACCGCAATGTTTTTGTCTCTCTATTCGCGTAATCCTGGATCGGCCCATTCGGTGAAGATGAACTAAACCCCTTATCTCTTGGCGCCACACAAAGTTAGGCTCCTTTATTTCACTATGGTTAAGTGGACCTTTTCTAAACTGATCCTACTCAGAGATAGTTGAGTGGAGGGCTCTTCAGATACAATAAGAGCCCCTCGAACGTAGATTGTGGATCGAAATGGGAATTAATTTGCTATTTGATCGCGCAGTCGAGCCGCCCGAGCCTCACCTCCGCCAGGCCTTTTTTGTATTAACATGGTCAAACCATGTTTGCTTGAGCACGTCCATCATTTCGCAGAATCGTCTAGTGAGAAAAAAGTACGTTATAAGTTCTGAGCCTGCGTGTTCGCAATCTTAGGAGCAAGAATACCGATGGCCGGGGTTGCAGTTACCTAAAACAGAATATCTGTTGTTCAGTGCATTCGCGAGGACATTATTCGCACAGATGCTTCTGTTATGGTTTCGATAAAGGCATGTTGCCGAAATATCAACCAATCTATTTCTCCATTCTCCTGCTTTTTCTCCGAGACATAAGGCTCTTTCTATTGCCTTATCTATGAAAGCCGAATGTCATTGGACACTGCGGATAACACTAGGCGGCGGACGCTGAGTGCGCGAGAACGACCTCAAGAAATAATGCTTCTGAGAGCGTGTTAGGGCCAATTTGTAGCATTCAAAGGCTGCACTGGGTCATATACTTCACCTGTATAATTTTAGTCTTTCCCTCTGAACAGATTAATGGATACAGTAGCGTGAAGTATGGACATTTTACGTCTACCCCTGCAGTTCCACCACCAGATTCCAGCTCCAGTTCACGGTGCTGCAAATGCCAATCCGTTTATATGATCAATCTAAAAAGTGCACAGGTGAAATGTACGCTCTGCCTTCCTTCCAACCATACCAACTGATATGCTAAAACGCCCAAAGGTCTTCTTTTAGATATGCCATAGTTTTCGTCCGCCTGTTGGTCACTTTCTGGTGCTAGACGCAGGGTCGACGCGGCGCGATCAATGAAGACTGCAACGCCGGCCGCGGGGTTTTGATTTCGAGACGAGCGTATGTTAAAAACTATGCTACATAAATATATTTTCACTTACCGATTCTTAATGAAGATTAGACATTTCTAGAAAAGCATGGGCTGGTCATCTTAATGCAAATTGTTTACCCCATGTCGAACTACAATCTACATTCGCGGGCAGACGCGCGGCCACTGCCATGGCAAGGAAGTGCGCGGGATTAAGAAAGGGTCCCTGATAATGAACGGCCCCCCAGAAAAGGAATCACCGGATATGTGTAATTTGCTATTGAAAACGTGTTTTTATTTGTTGTCCTTTATTTCTACTTTCTATAAATGGGATAAAAGCCAAAAGCTACCATGAGATCAATTATGTCTGACTCTTGCGGTCAATAAGCTGAAGAAATCATGCGTTGAACGACTGCTTAACATAAATCGCTGGTGCTCTTCATTTTACAGGGGTCCAGTGAACTCTTTCTTAACCAATAGAACTCAGAATCTTTGTCAGAATCGTTATCTGGTCTGCACAGAAATATGAAAGACCCCGCGAATGTGTTAACATGTCTAGGCCATGTTTGTCTGGAAACATTCAACACTCAGTCCGAATTGATGATTGGTAATTTGAGCATGCGTTCGCCCAAATCTTGGCAACACATTCTTCGATGTCAGGTGTTGTAATCTCGTAAGGTTGGCCTCGTGGGTAACACTAAGCCATGACCAACTGGTGGACGAAAATGATGATGAATTTAAAGATTTCCGTTGAATGCTCTACGATATCAAATCGTATATTTAAAAGGTAGGCCTTTCAGATTAATTTTTACGCGAAGTAGAGCTGGAATCTGGTGGTGGAGCTGGGGACGTAAATGGAGAATGTCTTTTTTCGTGATACTCTAAATGTCAACCTGTCCAGAGTACAGCCTTAAAGTTGTAAAAAAAAGATGCGCCCAGTCTCATCTCTAACGGTGCGAACCAACTTTGAAAGGCATTCGGAGCCATTATTTTACCGCGGTCGTTCTCGCCCACACGGCGCCCGCCGCCCGGTCTTACTTGTAGTGGCCAATGCCGATCTGTTCTACAGAAACTGCAACCCAGACCAAAGCTATCCTTGCTCCCGAAAATGAGGGTACGCAGACTCAAACCTTTTGATACAGTTTGTTTCACCAGTCGACTATGCAAAAGGATAAAAGATTCTCAGGCAAACATGGGATGGCTTAGCTCGTTTTTTTAGCCCATTTCGAGCCGCTCAATTCATTACCTATGAGACCCCTTAGATCTTTTCGAGGAAGGGGCCCCCTGAGTAGAACACTAGAGGGCACAGTATTGCTTCCGGTCAAGGGCTGAAGTGACATTCCGTCCCGCCGCGGGGTGTCTTTCGGCTGTCATGCTGGCGACACGGAGTGAGATCCCCAGGTCAATCCGGATGCCATTAGAGGGATACATTACATTACATTAGCCCCTTCCTGACGCGGAAAGCCTTCTGACCCGCGCTGTTAGACCCGGATCGCCGCAGGAACCCTCACTGATGAAGCCACATCCCTGATCGCCGCAGATGATTCCTTAACTGCCACGTGGACTCCAGCTCGGCTTAACGGGCCCATGCTGGAACTAGGTTGGAGGGCCCACAGTGCGGCATTGGGGGCCTTGACTTGCACAGGACCCCTCCATTGCCTAAATGTAAACACTCATCATAAGTTCTTATATTTCCTTGCATTGTGAGGGAGCCCCGATCGACGCAAGAGGCCTTCCGTCATTCGGGATCTCATTCCCGCCCCTGTTGAGCAAACCTTGCCCTGACTCACTCGAGACCCCTTGCTGACACAGAATATCCTATTAGACACTGTGGGCCCTTGAGTGATACAGATTGCAAGTTCCCCATCGACGAAAATCGCAGGTCCGCCCTTGTCCCTTCTTAGGAAATGGGCCTCCAGAACTCACCCTGGCACGGAGCCAACTGTTGGTGATCTCTGGCTAAAATAGAGAAACGCTCTGTCTCAGGTGTCCCCAATGGGTACAAAAGGCCGTTTAACTGACATTTTAGATCACAACCCTACGGGCAGGGGTCCGCAATTCGACCTGCGGTTGGCCCTTCGGGCCCTTTAACCCTCAGTCGGGCTCTTCATCTTTGGTCTCGAGATACCGGCCCCTCCTCGGCCCCTCAAACACCGCCCCCTGCCGACTCGAGGCTGCTTTTGCCACAGGACCCTTATTGGGCAGTGTGGCTCCTGACCGACAAAAGGGTCCCTTATTGTGGCATGGTTCCCGAGCATTGCACTTCGCGGACCCTACCCATTTCCTGCTTGAGAACTGGATCTCAATGGCTCAGACGAACATGGAGCCGACTGTTTGGCTCCGTGATGAGGGCGTATATTATGGAGATAGAAAACCCTAATAAGAAGACCCTTATAGACGTCCTCTGACTGATATTTCAGGTCACGGCACTACGGGTGGGGACCGGGCCCGAGTCCAATCGAGACATTGATATTTGGTCTCGAGGCGCTCCCCGGTCCCTCTGCGGGTCATCTCAAACAACGCCCGCAACCGAATAAGGGTCACTGGCCGAGACATGACCTCCTGTTATGTACTGTGGTCCCCTGACCGACATAGGGGCCCCGACCACCGTTACAGGGACTCAGAGCGATGCAAATCGTGTCCCCCGTCTTGCTCCTGCTTGGAAAATGGGCCCCAGCGTTCAGGCTGACATAGAGCCAACTGTTCGGCGTTGGTAGTTTATGGCCGGCCTAAACCCTCGCATTGTCTCAGAGGGTCCTCACCTTTATGTGACCTCCAGCCAGTCCTTCTGTCTACGTGCCCTTCAACCAGGCCTTTGACAGGCGGTCTTGTTGGGCCGCCCGGGCCCCTCATCGGACCTCATCGCACACTGCTCTTGGTCAGCCAAGGGCCCCTTGCGAGCACAGGACCCTCTGTTAGGCGCTATGGGCCCATGACACATACAGGTGTAACCCTGACTAGTGTAAATCACTGACCTCGGCCTTATAGCTGATTGAGAAGTGGGTCCTTAGGCCCATGCCGATACGGAGCCGACTGTGTGGTACTGGTGGTGCCTGGCCGAAATATAGGCCCATATCGATCAGGGAGTCCCCGATCGGTGCAAACGGCCCTCTGACTGTCCTTTGGGGGCCCGTCCCTAAGGCTGGGACCCCTGAATAAGACTCTGACTAGCTCTTCGTACCCTTAGACCCTCTAATCAGGGCCTTGATCGTCGGACCCGGTGGGCTCTCCAGGCTCTTTTGCTCTCCTCTAACACTGCCTCTGGCGGACTCGGAGCCCCTTGCCATCACAGGGTGTGGTAAGGGCCAATTTAGTGGCTGTCATGCCCGGCCTAACGTAGATCGCTGGTTCCGGCTTTGCCATTGCTGGGGAAATGGATCCTCAGGTCCATGCCGCCAACAAGCAGATTGTGCATTTCTGGTGGTGTTTGACCGACATATAGACGCTTATCGACTCAGGGGACCCTAACCAGCACGCAGGGACCCTCTGGTATTGGAGTGCCCGGCCGTGCGGGCCGGGCCCCGTGAATACGACCCGGCTGGGTTTTCAGTCCCCCAAATCGGATCATAAATCGTAGGTCCCGAGCGGACAAGTGGCCCCTCGGAATCTAAGGGGCGGGTGGGAGATACATGCCTCTGTGCCCCCTCTGCCTGCGGTACTGTGCACGGTTCCTCAAAACATCAGAAGAACGCAGAAAAAAATCTGGAAAACCTCCGGCTGCTATCGGCGTAGAATGAATTTACTAAGCCATTGCAAAATGAATGGCGGGAACAGTTCGTTCCAGCAAGTCATTTAACCCCCGTTTCCTTCAGCTCATATGCTGCACCCCAAGTGCAATTAACCAACGTAAATACACAGGTACAGTCCTCCGAAGCAATTTAAGGATTCCCCCCCCCCCCCCCCCGGCGACCTAAAGTCATGGCCGGGGCTGGGGGAACTTACTTCAGGCTTAAGGCCAGGCAAACAGCTGCGTTAAGCCGGCTTGTGCTATCTGGCGCAAAGCAAGAGGCAGGGGTAAGCTACGTTACGTTAAACTGGCTAATGCCGTCCGGTCACAATGCAAGAAAACGTGGTCGATACGACGTTAAACCGGCTAATCTGTCTGGCAGTAAATGCAAAGTAAAACACGAGACACACACACAGTCATTGCATTCAACAACCACAGTACGTTTGGATGACAGGCGACCATCTCATCGCAGCAAAGGTTTCCCCGCACGGCAAACGGCCGGCCTCCGGCTCGGTGATCACGTCTGTCAGCGACCTGAACCGGGTCGCTCCTCCACACTGAATGGGGGGAGCGGCCCGGTGCGACCTCGTCGTTTTGTTTAGTGTAATCCGGGAAAAGTCCTTACTACAAAAAAATCCGGATTTCTAAAGCTATGGGGAAAGACCAGCACGTTTATGCTGAATTGTGCTTGGAAAAACCTTACAAATCAGGAAAACCAGCACGTTTTGGCCGAATTGTGCGTGGAAAAACCTCATGACAATGAGGAAAACTTGCTCGTTGGCAATTGAGCAGGTGAAAACCTTGCAACATTTACGTTGTTATATGTAATTATCTAATTTGGTTTTGTGTAGGTATTCGAAGAGGAGCGCCTAGAGTTCAGGATGTGTGTCGCCCAGCACGGTAGGCAGCGTCAATGGGAGTCTGTGTTTGTGTACTGCATGAGTTTTTCACGGCCGCGCCTGTACACTGGGCACGCCAGCATGAAATGTGCTATCGTGTATGGCGTTTGGCGGTAGTGACAGAGTGGTGATGGGTTGCGTTCAAAGATGTATGCGTGAGTTAGTTTTGTGTGTCCTATTCGCAGCTTAGCGAGGAGGATTTCCTTAAGGCGCGTGGTCTGGTTGCCTGAGCTCCAGGGTGAGAGTGTTGGCTCGATGTCGCGTGTGTGTTGGCGACCATGTTCGTCCCATTGACGTTGTAAAAAGCAGCGATATTTTGAGTTGATAGCAGTCAGATGGTCAGATAATGGGCAGGCAAGATGGTTTCGGGCTGGCATGTTGATTCTTTCTTTTGCGGCAGCGTCGGCGAGGTCATTCCCCTGGATGCCCGCATGGCCTGGTATCCAGAGGAAGACCACGTGTGACTCCGCTGGTAGGGATGATAGTGCGGAGAGGATTTTATAAATCAAAGGGTGTGAGGAATTGTGCACAGCTGATACGCCATGCAGGGAAGAGCTGGAGTCGGTGCAAATTACGGTTGGTTGATGGCATGTTTTTTAACGTGGCAAAGTGCTGAAAAGATTGCTACTAATTCTGATGTGTATACAGTATGATAATCTGAAATGCGTTTGGCTTTGGCATAATGGTTACAGATATATGCCGCTCCCCTGCAGCCATCACCTCGGGAGCCATCGGTATAAATGTATGTATATGCATTATATTCATTACGAAATTCCGCGAATAGGGACTGGACGTTTGACGCTTACGTTTACTGGGACGGTACGTTTTTATGCGTAAATAGAAACCGAATCGTTGCAAGGGTGTCCAGCCAGAACAGGCGTAGTGGAAGCGAGGGAAGCGTGTGAATGTGTGGCAGTTGAAATAGGCGTTATGCTTGTATTACGCGGGCACTGATTGTGGGGTGCGTTGTGAAGTGGGTGCTGTTAGTGTTTTGAAAGTGGGCTGGGTGGGTCTGGCAGCGGCCCGCGCGTAGAATCTCAGAAGTTATTGCTTGCGTCAGTGTATGAGTGGTGGCATGTGTGCATCCGCCAGTATGCTGGACACCGGGGAGGTACGGAGGGCGCCTGTAGCCACGCGGAGAGCGGCGTTCTGGATAGTTTCCAGGGTCTTAATTTTGCTCGAAGAAATGCCATCAAATATAAAGGCACTGAAGTCCAAGATCGGCCGAATCAAGGCGGCATACAGACGGAGCATGGTGCGCCTATCGGCTCCCCACTCTCGTCCGGCGAGACATTTTAGGATATTAAGTCGTTGGGTGCAGCGCTGTTTTAGGTCGGCAAAATGGGGCGAGAAGGTAAGTCGGCTATCCAGGGTGATCCCGAGATACTTGAACTGGGTGACGAGTGGGATGGGTTGACCATGCAGGTTCAAAGGGGCTCGAGGCGCAAAGATTACGCGCCGCCTAGAAAAAGTAAGTGCTGCTGATTTAAGCGGTGAAATCTCAAGACCCCACCGGTCACACCATTGGTGGATGTGATTTAGAGCAAGTTGTACAAAGCGATTTGCTCGATCGACACTGGGGTGGGTAAACCATGCCGCCAGGTCGTCGGCGAAAAGAGAATAGTTCAGATGTGGTGAAATTTCATGAAAATCATTAAAAACGTCGTTGATCATAATTAAAAAGAGCGTCGGCGAGGCCACGCTGCCTTGGGGAAGTGCATGGTCCTGTTCCGCAGGCGCTGACAGCGTGTTCCCGCAGCGAACGGCGAAGGTTCGATCTGCTAAGAAATTTTGCAAAAATTTGGCGAGTCGACCACGAACTCCCATTCTGTGCAGTTTAATCAGGAGGGCAGTCTTATTGACTTTATCAAATGCGGCCTTAAGATCTAAAAATAGTGTAACCGCAACCATTTTTTGTTGGAAACCACGTTGGACTGAGTCAACAAGTTGGACGAGGTTGTCCGCCTTGGAGCGGCCAGGGCGGAAGCGCCGTTTTGGTAAGGGCAAGTAAGATTGTGGGGCTCTAAGTAGGCCCTGATTCGAGCGGTGACCATTCTTCAAATAATTTCGATGCACAGCTTGACAGAGAAATAGGGCGATAGCTTGAAGGATCAGACGGAGGCTTGCGAGGTTTTAGTATCGGGATAAGGGTGCTAGAGCGCCAAGTGTCAGGGAACTTTTCATTAATCCAAATATCGTTAAAGGCAGAGAGGAGATTTAGCAGTCCAAACTCAAACAGATTTCTGAAAAAAGCATAAGCGATCTGGTCTGGATCGACCGAGGTGTTTTCGCACTTGCTGAGGGCCAGCCTCAGTTCGTACAGCATGAAGAGTGCGTTACAGTGTGCGGTGTTGTCAGTAGTAAAGTCGAGTGCATGGAGTGTGATGTTGAGCGAATTCTTGAGCTGTTGGGAGTATTGATCGGACGATGAAACGCGGGCGTAGTGTAGTGTAAACTGTGTGGCGACCTCAAGTGGCGCATGATAGTGCTGGCTGTTGACTATGAGGTATGAGATTTTGTAGTGATATGTGCGTTTATTGGTGAAGCTCCGCATTAGTGACCATATTTTTGACAGAGGGGTGTATCGGTTAAACGTGGTAGCGAAATTTTCCCAGCTTTCCTTTTTGTCTGTTTTATTATTACGTTAGCTTGGTGTCGAGCCCTGCGAGCTTCCTCCTCGTGGGCTGTGCAAATACAATTGCGAAAAGCACGCATGGCCCGGCGTCGCAGGGCCACTGCGCGCTGACACTCGTCGTTCCACCAGGGCGCGTGTTTGGCCCCGGGTCGACAATGAGTGTGTGGAACGGACTGGTGTGCAGAGGCCAAAAGACTGTTCAAAAAATCAATAAGATTAGGGGTCGATTCAGGGGGGGGGGTGAGCCTCGTCTATATAGTTTTGAAATGTGGTCCAGTCCGCTTTGCGGAGGTTCCATCGAGGGAGGAAGTGGAAATCTACCTGTCCTGAGCGGACTTTTAATTCAAGGTGAATTGGATAATGGTCACTGAACAGCGGATCTGTTTGTACGTTGTGAGTGAAGTGTGACGCGATGCGTGGTGCTGAGAGAGCCAGGTCAATCACAGAGAAGCCGGCGGCTGTCCCTCGGTGTTGTATGTGTGTAGGTGTTTGACTGTTGGGGCATATGAGGTCATGAGTATGCAGTGGTGTGTGGAGCATGGTGACGCGTGTCTGTATTGATTGACACCCCCACGCTCGGTGGTGGGCGTTAAAATCGCCCAAGATTAGGCAAGGGGAGGAGATTTGAGAGGAGAGTTCGGGTAGCTGGGAGGCGGGGAGAGGGTTATTTGGGGATAGATAAAGAGAGACGAGAGTGAGGTCAAGTTGTGCGATTTTTACGTTAATTGCTGTAAGATTCAGATTAGTATTAAAGTGTACTCGATGGTGCAGTAGATGGCTGGACACATACAGCGCCCTGCCGCCACGGCGAGGTGTGTCTTTTACGTTATCGGTATAGAGACAATAATTTCGAATATTAAAGTTATAGTTCGTAGAATCAGAATAATTAAAAAAGGTCTCTTGAACAGCGGCAATCATTGGTTTATGTTTGATGATATATTTCTTTTTTGAATTCGCTCCAATGGGCTACTAGGGACCTGGTATTCCATTGGAGAACGAATTCATTAAATGGGGAGTTCATTCATGGGGAGGGGAGCGAGGCCGTCTTGCTGCCCGTGCAGCGGGGCGGAAGCGCGTTTGGGCATGGCCAGCGCGGGTCCTTTTGGAGGGGGCGGGGGAGAGGGAGGGCGGGCGGGGCGGGTCCTCTCTCAGGGGATGGGGAGGTAGTCCGACTCGACCCTGACGGTTCTGCCCCCAGACTGGTCCGGGGGGAACCAGTCGTCAATGACCCCGGTTCCGACACGGCTCTCGGGCGCGCACAGCGTGAGCCGCTGAACGGCCGTGAGGTCTGAGGTGGCGTCAACGGTGTCTCGGTTCTGGCCTGAGGGGCAGGGAGACGAGCCTCAGGGGGCGGAAGCAGGGGGTGGTGGCCCGGGGACCGGACCTCAGGGGCCGGGGACCAGGCCTGGCGGGCCAGGGTGCGGGCCATGGGATTGCCCCTCAAATGGTGCTCGTTGGGCGGGGCCACACGTCCGCTGTCCACTCCGCCCCGGACGGCTGGGGTGGGTCGGGCGTGCGCATCCGCCGGCGTGGGCCAGGCCCCAGTCTCCAGGGAGGGAGCGCGAGGAGGGAGGAGCGGGGAGGGAGCGTTGTTCTTTTGTTTTAGCCCGAGTTTGGCCCGGATCTCCCGCCAGGCCGGGCTGGCCCGACGGTCTGATGCCGGGTGGGGGCCAGTACGGGACGCTCAGCGCGGCTCCTGGGCGTCGCACTGGCGAGCCGAATGACGGCCCGCACATACCCCGCACTTCGGGTGGCGGGCGCGGCAAGTGCGCGCGCTGTGGCCGAAGGCCTGGCAGTGCGCGCACTGCTGCGGGGCGGGGATCCACGGGCGCAGGGACGCACGCATATAACCACACAAGAGGTACGGCGGAAGGGCCGTACCCCGGGAGCGCAATGGGAGCAAGGGGTTAGGTCACAGCTCCGGACGGCGCGACGGCAGGTGCACCACCTCGGTGACACCCTGAGCGAGACACTCGCCGAGAATGTCCTCTTCGGACATCTCGGAGAGGGCCGGGGCGTACACGACCGCCTGCACAGTGTTCAGGCAGTCTGAACAGTGTTCAGTGAACACTGCCTTAACAGTGTTCAGGCGGTCTGCCATGACCACCGCCACGTCACGGACTAGAAATCGGCTGAGTTTTAGTAGTACGTGCGCCTGATGGGCGCCGTGAACTTTAATAAGGAGGGCCCCCGAATGAAGGGGTTTGGCCTCCTCAACCTCTCCCACATTGTGCTCAATTTCGCGGCGGATGGCAAAAGGGTTCAGGGATGCAAAACTTTTGTCGTCCCTTTTTTATAAGAATGAGCGATGGCCCGTCCGGCGGCGCGGGCGACGGGGGAGCTCGGGCCCAACGGCGGGGGGTGGGTCCCTGTTCGCGGCGAGATGGGGATGGGGACTCGGGCGGCATGCTTCGTGTTTTGGTGCTTTTGCTCGTGTTTTTGCTACAAGTGAGCGCTTAAGGCGATAGAGTGTGGGCTTAAGGCCAGGCAGTGTTGTTTAAGGCTGCGTATGTAGCTTACGTGTTCGAGGAAACGGCGAGACGAAACCGGAAAAAGCGATCGACGACACGACAACGAAGACGAAACCCTTCAGCTGACGACGTAACCCTTCCCCTCCCCCCCCCCCCCCCTGTTAGGCGTTAGACGTAAGAGGTTTAAGGCACAGCTCGCGGGAGGACCAACTGCGAGCGCCAAACGCTACCGTCCTCTGCGCATGCGCTAAATATGTCGGGTAGTGGTTGCATACGATTGCGGTTGCTGGATTGAGATATGGCTGTTCCAAAACTGCCATAAGCCGAAATATGACACCACTTTGGGATTTGGCAATCCGGGTCTGCCACATCGCACTGTGACCGCTTGAGACGGCCGGTTTCTGTTTCGGAGTTGGGCTGCATGAATATATGTCTCTCCGTCTAGGGAGCTTTTCCTCAAATCATAGGAACCAAGCCTTAGCAAAGTGCAAGTAAGTTCTTCGTTTGTTTCTGTCGGGATGAGTTCGAGAAAGGAGTAATTGGCACCCATGGTGTTTGGCAGGTTCAAGTGGTCCGTGCCCTCCTCACCATACTCTCATGTTTTGCAGTGTGTCGCGGTGTTTGCTGAAAGATCAACTGTTGAACGGCGGCACATACTTTTATTTCGTAATCTGTTTCTCTCGGGCTCATGGGTTTCAACAAGACACTATTCCGGTCGGGGGACCTGCCTCGGGCGCGCGAGGCCACAGACGTTCGCACCGGATAAGTAGGCTATATTCCAACCGCGCCGAGCGGAGTGGCCCGCGGAGGCCGGTCCACCGTCACAATAGGCAGGTCGTCGGGTCGCGGGAGCTGAGATCAGAGCACCGGCAGCGGGCGCGGAGAGTTCCGACGGTGGTGGCGATGGTTCGGGGGCGGGGATTACTTCCTTGCCTCCGAGGCGCGCGCGGAGAGGAGGCGGATCAGACCGCCCGCCGGAGGCGCCGGCTCCGGCTGGCCGTCGACGCTGTAGTACTCGTAGCCGCCGCCGAGCGTCGCGTCGGGCGCGGCCGGCACCGAGCGTCGCTTGAGGAAGCGCGACACCGTGGAGGGGTTGTAGCAGTCGGGCCCGTCGTTGCCGGCCAGGCACGCCTCTGCGCAGGCCGTGCCCTGGAAGAAGCGGCCGTACATGTTCTTGCACTGGCCGCAGTTGCTGGAAAGGAGGCCACCGTCAGTGGACGACGAAACAGCGGCCGACGCCCCGTCTCCAGGGCATGACGCGGCCTCCAGAAATACGATACCACATCGGCTTCCAGCGCTGGCGTCGGTGGTCTCCCAGGGGCCCTTCTCTTCGAGCTGAGGAAATGCAATTCGCACGGCAGCGATTGTTCAGGCCTTACCCTGAGCGAGCAGTGCGCTTTTTGTCGCACTTGAAACGCTCAGGGTCCTGTCGCGGATGCTGGTTGATAACAGTTTTTCTGATCGACATGTAGTTGCCCTCGTGCAGCGACATGGCCACCATCAGATAAACAAGGCCCACCAGGCACCCAGCGCAGTATTGCAACTAACATGACCCGAAGGCAACAAGGTCTGGAGATAGCTGGAACTGGCTGTCAGAGGACGGTACTCCCTCTCACTCTGCACCATGGGGCTTACTCCACTTGAAGCCCGGCAATACTGCAGGCGGCGCTGACTGGCCGGGGCTTCGGCAGAACCAGAATCAGGGGTGTTGCTGTCAGCCAGCTCACAACTGACAAGCACAGGCGGCGGTGCATCGCAAGTATGCAGGAAACTTACCACAGCGATGGCAGAGACACCGCCAGTCATGCGTCGATTACACGTGCGAACATTTTCAAGGCACTCTGAAAAAGTTGCTTGGTCGCCTTTTACTATCTGGCTTACGGTGGTGTGCGCTGGATGGAAGACGCTCCTGTGCAAAGGTCAGGTTTAATACAAGCTCTGCTAGTTCAGTGTAGTGATGGCGACCAGCCGCTAGCCAAGTGCTGTGTCGTGAGGAAAAGCAGGTAAATCTTGTCCGATTGGCAATGCGTCTGAGTCATGACCCCACTCGCCAGGCTTGATAGATTTGTACGTATGATCAATGTTTAGTGGGTCATGTTGCCCTCTCAGAGAAGCGGTCTCTTCTTTATCAAAAATGCGTAACTTTTAGCATAACCAGCTCGTTGACATATCATTTGTATGCAGCTCGTAACACGATAAGCATGTTACAACGCAATCGTTTTGAAACGTATGGTGAAGGCGCCCCAGCCATAGCAACCGCATTTGATCTTACGTCACAGACGAGTGTAAACACCACTAATATAATCGGTGTTTTCATCGAACATTTAATTGTCTACGCATTCTCGGGATTTCATTAAGCGCGTTTCGTTCCACTTTTGATTGCAAATTGCCGGTCGCGACGTTTACAAAAGAGATTGGGTGGGCTTGCGACTCGTGCAGTCTGTTGGCTTGGCTGATGCGAACAGATAACGCTCCCGCTGTTTTTCAGAAATTGCTCCAAATGTTCCGCAGACACTCTTTGTGACTGTGAGCTGGCTGATAGTAGCTTGTTGTGAAGACACTGCAGTCTTCACTGCAGGAGAGCCAGTTCAGCAGATGATTTCCACTGAGCGATTTTAACATGTGATTCAGCTGCAGCCCGACTCTTCACACCAGTCGTCAGTTTACCTTCGCAGACGAATCACATAAGCGCAGTTTCTAGGGCGTGAACCTGCACGTGCCTCCGACAGAGTCGACAGATGTCCCGCACTGTAATAACTGAACTACCGAGGCAGTAAAGTTCAGTCGTGCAGATATCCAGCTATTCTCGTTCAAGTCCAGAATAAAGCTTCCGGCGTAATTCTGTTAGGGAGTGCGCTCAGATTCAATGCTAACATCCGCTCGCTGTTGACAATAAGCGAACTTTGCCGTGCTTTGTGAGATGCTGAACTTGAGAGACACCTCGGCACTCATGTTCTATATAGTTAACGAATCGCGTGCCTCTAGTTGCCAAACATACCATGTGTTGCTAATCGCAACAAAATGGCCACTGACGCCCATCTGGACACTAGCCTGTCGTCATACGTCCTCAGCGCCAGCGGCATCAGCGCCCTCAGCTGACGCTGACGCCGCTAACCCAGCGACAGCTGACGCCGCTGCGTGGATGGACTCACCGGACGCAGGAGCTGATGTTGGCGTCGGCCTGGCCGGCCAGCAGCAAGCAGACTGGCAGACAGCACAGCAGTAGGACCTCAGGCTGCGAAACAGACCCGCTGGTGAGGGGCGGGCACAGCAGCGACGCCGGCGCGGCCAACTACGGCGGTGCTGAGAGCACGCACGCACTGGGAAGCTTCCAGGGGCGCGGCTGGACTTATTACGAACACCGCCGACTGGAAATGTCAGCGGTTTTCAGAATATTTCGTCCTCTATTGGGATGGGTGAAGGATGCCGAGTAAATTTGCCAACAGAGCTCATTGGCAGGAGGCTAGCCTGTTTGAACGTATGGTCAAATCTTGTATTCTATCTCCATATCCATATCGAATCTGCATATATGTTGCAACGGTGAACTATGTGACTTTACTGCTTCTGCAGCAATGCGGTAGTAGTTGAGCGTCTAAGCTGCCGTGCCTCAGGCTACGTGTGAGTGTTGCACAGAAAGAGATCCTGCCGTTAGAACATTGTGGTAAGTCGTGGAGGAATGCGTTTCTATTTAGATTGTCCAGTTACCAATGGTCTCCTCTCCCTGAATGGCTGTAGCTATGCTGTTGTTGGTCGGAAAGAAACCATCATGCAAGTGCCACGCTATTCTGTGCCCAAATTTCAGCTCTCAGAACTTGCAAAGCCTAGGTTATAGGACATTTATTACCCTAGGTTACATCTAGGTCGGGCCACTGCATTTTTCAGCGCCAATTATCTTTTACTACCTAAGACGCGCGTGTTTTGACACCCCCGACTACTTCCGCCTTCCAAGATTCGTCCCTGCACAAGGCGGCATCAAGCCGCCCGGCCGGCGTCTGCCGCCAACGCCATCGGCGGCCGCCTCATCGATGCCCACCGACGCAGCTGTCGGTGCCGTCGCCACCAATACGGACGGTCCAGCGGCGGCGCGCCGCGCTCGCCGCCGAACGCCGTGGCGGCCCCGCTGGCGGCGCGCGTGGATCGACAGGCCTCGCCGCCACCGTCGCGGCACGGCACCCTAATGTGGCCGGTCGGGCATAATCCGAGGTCGGCGAGCGCCCAGCGGTGGCAATCTAACGACGGCGGGCGCCGTGGCCTGGCCGAGCTGTTTGTTTGGCGCGTCATGGCGGGGCGCCGGGGCGTAGCGGATAGAGCAGGAGGGGGAGGCGCACGGGGTGGGACCGGGCGAGGCGGCGGGTACCCGTCAACGCTGGTCTGAGATGAGGAAAATTTTTTTGCGGTCATGTCCACTGGTTCTCAAAGTGAGCAGTCGAGTCAAACTGGTCCTCAAAGTACAGTCCAGCGGGTACAGTCGACAGCCGGTCCGCACTGCCGCCAGTCCTCAGCAGTCCTGCAGGGAACTGGCGGGTGCAGCCGATGGCCGGTCCGCACTGCCGCCAGTCCTCAGCAGTCCTGCAGGGGACTGGCGGGTGCAGCCGACGGCCGGTCCGCACTGCCGCCAGTCCTCAGCAGTCCTGCAGAGGACGGGGCAGGGGACGGGCGGTCTCAGCAGCCGCGCTCACTCGACTGTCACTGGTGATGGAATAGGACCGGACAGTGCCGACACACCACGGGGACTCCTACTACCAGCGGTGGGTGAAGATCGTGCGTATAGCACGCCAGGATACTTGCTCATCTTCACGAACGGTTGCGCTGCGACAGATTGCGGCGACGTTACGTTCACTCAGCTGTTGCACGTCAGCTGTTGCAGACCAGCGGGCAAGGGCTGAGAGCGTTCGGGCACTCGGCGACCGCAAGCCGAGAATCAGGAAAACCAGAAAAATCAGGAACCAGAAAAAGACGGTCCGGTTCCACTACACCAAACCGCTATTGCAAGGGTTCCTGTGACGTGAGCAAAACCCTCATGCACGACCGTTGTGTTCTGCTCCTCATTTCACACACAGGGTCAGCATACAGCTGGGCGGAGCGAGCGGTTCCCAGGGACTCCCGTGCTCAGCCTCGGGCGATGCACCTGCCGCCATCCCACTGACCTTATCCTGCGCGCACGCGGTATCCTATACCCCTGGGACGAGAGTACCAGCTGCGCTGCCGCCTCCCGGGGCGTGGAGCTGAGCCAAAACTGGACACTGGCACACCCGTTGGCAGTTGAGCTCGTCCGCCTAAGCTGACGGCAAAGCGTCCCCAGCGTCCGCGAGAACTGCGCTGACGCCTGCCGTGTGCCTCCGAGAGCCGTCGTGACTGTATCGAGTTGTTATCTAGCGACTCACAGCCAGGCAGCCCACTGTCTTCAAGCACCGCGAGCGACGAGCATTAATGCAGTTATCTGCAGTTGTCTACAAAACTTCTTTGGAAAGTTACGCTGTTCCATTCTTGAACTTGAAGTGAACGTCTCCGCGCCTGTCTGCTGAGCTAAGCGGTTCAACTGAGTAATCTGTCCGGTGGGGGCATATCGGCCAGCCAGAACAGGCTGGTGTGCTTCTCTGCAGTAACAGAACTGGCACGCGTGCCACCGAATCAAACATTGGCCACGGTTATGCCGAAGTCGTGCCTCTGGGGGCATTTGCCGAAAAATCACATGCTTGGCACATTGTAGCGTTAGACGTTGTGAGCACTCGAAATATGCCTGCAACCTGACTGACTGATCATTGCGCCTAAGACATTTTAACGAATGCATTGCCAACAAAGCATAATTACCTCTGCAACACGTGACGAGCGCCCGTCATGACAATCGTTTGAACGTGAACATGCATGAAGCAAACTACAAGGCCGCATGTCTGCGATTACACTCACTCATCACTGTCACGTCATCGTGCACCGCTATTTGCAGTCACTTACTGGCTGTATTGTACCTTAGTTTAGACGCACAAGGTCTTAAACTGTGCTCGACGCTTTGCTAAGCCACGACGTTTCAGATGAGAACAACTGGTTGTCATTTATTCACCAACGAATGGCCGGCCGGTGGTGGATTGGACTGGTTTTAAACCAAACAGACAAGCCGTTGCTTTAACAAATATTGTATGAAAATACATGGCGGTGAAAATCGCATTGCAAGGAATGATTTTATCTGTTGGCTCCATAGGCAGCGGTGGAATGGTAATTGCGTAGCTTTTACAGCATGCAGTGTAGAGTGGCGCTGCATATTATTCGCCCCAATATTTACCGCCAGTGGAGGAAACTCGGCTAGGGCGTGAAGTTATTCAGATATTGTTGATCGATTGCAAGAAAGCTTGCTTACGGGAGGAGCGACAGCTTTCGGGGTTCAATTTAACTGTACGCGCATGTAACCAGCTCGAGCGCAATGCTCTAGCTGGAACCTGAGATTGTTCCCAGATTGAGGGTCTTTGGGTGACTCGAGAGGGTCTCTTTCGTGACATCGTCTCATCTAACTGCTTGCTCGGCGCCAGCCAGTGCCATCTTCCCAACAATGCTTGCATCCCACCTGTCACCAAAGTTTTTTGGGTAAATTTGTTCGGTAAATTTTGTGATTTAACTGGTTCGCCACAGATTCCATTACGGCCTACAATGCCATGTTTAGGCAAGATCGCGCTGTTAGATATGCCAGTTCCGAATGTCGTGATCGAAGCCAAGATAGATAGCTCCCTCATGCCTACGTCAAGTAGAATGTCAGCCGAGCCAGGAAATGTAAGATATGATATCGATGGTTGCTAGGAGCGACTCCCTTGACAGCGGCGCTGACTGTGGGTAACTTGCCGGCCGTTCGAACTGCATTGGCGACACATATGGTCCCTATCACACTCGAAGTGATATCGCGCTGTTTACGGCTTTGATAGCGTTTTGTACGCATGCGTTGCAGCGTATACTTGTGATAGCTTTAATGATGGCACATCTTCTTAATCACGTCCTCGTTGCCTCAAACTATTCCGCCCCAATTCGGCGTTTAGGCTGCTTATTGCATGCCCAGCCCAGTAAAGCTGATGTGGAACTTTCTTCCCCTCCTTTGCGCTTACCATTTCAGGCCATCTCAACCCCATCCCACTTCGCCATTTTGTTTTTTAGCGCCATAGAGCGAGAGTGACTGAGAGTTGGCCACAAGAAACAGAACATCAACACAAACCAGCAAGATGTTTTTTTGCGCCGTTGGACCAGCGAAAATGACGACAAACGTAAGCGTCAGCATCATGCAGATATGGTAGGACATCAGCGATTGGAGCCCGTCTCCCCAGGAGCCCATACACCTGTTTTTTAGATGCATTGGAGTAAACTTCTCCCACGAGTTTAGCGGATACGAAGCTGCAGCGTCGCTTGGCTTTCCTGCACACGTCCATGAGTCACGTCGCTGGAACATTGGTTGCCTTGGGCCTGGCGGGGCCTAGCAATCTTAATCGACCACTTTGAAATGTCTTGTGTTTTTGGCCATTGTGACCAAAGTGGCGCTTGAAATACAAATGTTCGGGGGAGTATTGGTCATAACACATTAGGCCACGCAGCTTTGCTGCTGTCGTGTCCCACCCTCTTTCGGTTAGGCCACAGCATTTTGTGTTCGAGGCTGCTTTAATAGAGTATGCTATCGGCCGCTTCCCCGTCTATCAAAGACGTAACCACGGATAGGCCAGCATTGCATTATCTAGTGATTTTTGGGACAGTGCATTCGCCTACACTGTGATTTAGGCTTCAGGCCAATATCCCGTCTAGTTGCCAAGAGCTGAGAGGGAATTGTTCCGTCTGTTGCTGAAAAACTGCAAGACCGTACGATCGTTGCAAAGGTAAACGCGGTCTAAAGCGGGAATGGCTGGGCCAGGCCAGGCCAGGCCAGGCCTGGGGCTACAAAATGTCCGGTTAGTTGACGTTAAACCTCGCTTGGCCTGCGGCATCGTTCGCAGCGCGGAGTTGATGACGTCACTGGAATAAGTAGCCCTATGGCCGCTGAAGGGATGACAGGAGCCCGTTGTCAGCACACAAGTTATCAAACTGCCTGTGTATCCGTCGTACATGTCATGACTATCTCCAATCAAGCATTGTATGAGGCTTCCGAAGATATCGACGCTGCCCGAGCCTTCACCAGGTACACTACGGACTGGAACATTCCTTAACAACAACACATCAAGTTTAGCAGCAGGGACACAACAAAACCCCTATCACAACATTGTTCAGAACAAAGGTAACAGGATACACGACTGCGACTGCAGCCTGCGAGACAAGAGAGGCCATGCGCAGAACAGAAGGGAGGGGAGCGTACGTAGAGCAGGAGGGAGTGTACTGAAAGGAGGAGGGAAGTACTCACAGCAGAAGTGAGCGTGCTCAGAACAGAAGAGACCGCACTTAGGGAGGAAGAGGACGCGCTTGGAGCAGGAGTTAGTGTACTTAGAGCTGGAGGGACCGTGCTTGGGGCGGGAATAAACTACTCAGAGCAGGAGAGAGATACTCAGAGCAGGAGTGAGCGTACTCAAAGCAGGAGGGAGCGTACTCAGAGCAGGAGGGGGCGCATTCAGAGCAGGGGGAAGCGCACTCAGAGCAGGAGAGAGTTACTCAGAGTAGGAGAGAGATACTCAAAGCAGGAGTGAGCGTACTCAAAGCAGGAGGGAGCGCACTTAGAGCAGGATGAAAGCACTCAGAGCAGAAGGGAGCGCGCTCAGAGCAGAAGGGAGCATACTCTGAGCAGAAGTGAACGCACTTGGCTCAGGAGGTAGCGTACTCAGACATCCGGCACGGGGTACGTAGAACACGGCACACGGCGACAGCTGCGCGACAGGGCGTACCTTGTACATGGTGGCCGTGTGTTGGGTAGGTGGCGGCGGGCACGGTACGGTCACGATGCGAACCTACCACGCTGCGAGCACCGGTCGTGTTCCGCTACTGACACCGGCCGGCCGTCCTTATAAGTGGAGTCGTCCACGACGCTGCCGGCGCCGGCGCCGACGCAGGTGCAGGGGCGTCCGCCGGCGGGGTGACGACCGCGGACGTCACGGCGGGTGAACAGGGCAGTCCCACCGACCCCTAACTATCGCCGCTGACCAGGTCACGCTCAGGGTGCGCAGGTGACCCCTGGCTGCGTGACATGGCCGCGGGCGACAAGCCGTGCATCTGGGAGGGGAACAATGCAGATGTGAGATGATGAGATGATGAGAGCTTCTTACGCATGACCTGATGTTTTCGAGAGGAGACGCTTGCCATTTTGAGTGACGCGAGGGGGTGACGAACCGTCACGTGCGTGTGACGAGCCGTCGCAGCCGCCTTGGACTTCACAACTCGGCCACGATGGGGGAAGGGGAGGGGAGCGAGACTGGTTGTCACTTGGGGTGATTGCCATACCTCGGAACTAGATGTCAGAAAACCTCAGTATGCATGTCAAAAGAGCGCCTAATATACGCACCGCAATCCGGCATACTAATTGAGCTGTGGCGCATGGGAACGTTTTGATACAAGGACGTGTGGAACTTGATTTTGGGGGGAGATTTTACGGATGTTCCACTTTCAGATTAATCTGTCGGCTTGCCTTCGCATCTTGCTTTTAAAGTAGCCTGAACGTTTTGTCAGACTACTGAATGAAGTTTGCTTTGTGGTGATCTACAGGAATATCTGAAGGAGTGGTGTGCTTGAATCATTGGGCACGAGGTCGGAAGTAAAAAGTACCTTTTGGACATGTCACGACTCGTGCACAGGTCTGTTGTCCCTGTGTGTGACCTACAGTGCGTCCTGTGGCCATCATCAGTACTTTCAACGGCTTTTTACAAGTAGTCATATTTTATCATGCTATTGGTCATTGAGCAACTTCCTCTTTCAAGCAATGAAAATCATTTGACGGTTGTGCTTTTGCCATAATTTTGGTTGAAAATCAAAATTCAAAACCATTTTAATATCACGCTCAAATGGGATGCTGTGGAAAGGACTTGGACTTGGAATAAGGATTTGTAGCAACTTGTCATTGTACGCGGAATATTTTTACTCTTACTTCTTCCCTATACCCACCATAATATCAAAATAGCCAAAAATGTTACGGTGAGATTGATTTTACTAGATGCACGAACCATCACTTTAAACAAAACCAAAAACAACAAAGTATCACGAAAGAACGTGCGAAAAATCGTTAAATAAAACACGAATCAACTTGCCCAGTCTCCCGTATCACTGCGCCGGTGTCATGAAAACTGTCCTGCGCTCGCTTAGCTGTAGGGTGGTATCTTTGCAGTCATGGCTTGGGGTGCACAAAACCAGTTTCACTGAGGATCCAATGCCTTTTTATTATCATTAATCAACTTATGTGGATTCACCCATAGTCCTCAATACGTTTAACAGTTGCTGGATCGGAGAGCATCCATACCAGGGATGATCAACCCCATGCCGAGGTGTAACATATCAATACATGCGGCAGTGTCTACAGGATCTAGCCTGCACGACTTATCTTAAACGGGGTGTTCCACAGTTGTATCGGGTTTTGGACTGAAAGAGTCAGTTTAAAGATCATTCAGTGCAGTCTACAGCCCTGTCTTTCTTAAGACCTGAAGCCCTCCAGTTTCTGAGTTACACACTCTCGACGATGTCGCAGACCAGTCCGTGCAGACTCTTTTAAGGTTACCCGGTACATATGACGCCATAGTGACGGCATTCAGATTCCGCCATTCCGATGGTCACGCGGCGCTCAAGCCCAATAAAATATAATTGTCGAGTCAGTCATATCTGGTGTTCGAGAGCATGATTTCCAGATATACGGTCGTGAATTGGCTCTCAACTAATGTTGTGCAGGCTGTGCAAGATTCTAACACGATTTGGTTGTTTGCTTGCTTGGATTAGAGCCCTTTCGACCAGGAATGATCATTATAGGGCTGCGGGATGAAGAGAAATGGATAACGGTAGGACAGGATTGCACGCACCTGGGAAGCCAACCACCGAGCTTATACCTGCGCAGGGATCTCTCGGAGTGTGCGCTGGGCGCCTGGTCCGGGTCCTCTTCCCAGTGGTCCTCTCGGCCCGCTCGCGTTGCGCAGGGACCCCTCGGAGTGTGTGCTGGGCGCCCGATCGGGTCCCTTTCTCAGGAGGCCTTTCGGCCGGCTCGTGCTGTGCATGGGATCACTCGGAGTGTGCGCCGGGCGCCTGGTCGGAGCCCCTTTCTCAGGAGGCCTTTCGGCCCGCTCGTGCTGTGCATGGGATCACTCGGAGTGTGCGCCGGGCGCCCGGTCGGAGCCCCTTTCTCAGGAGGCCTTTCGGCCCGCTTGTGCTGTGCAGAGATCACTCGGAGTGTGCGCCGGGCGCCCGGTCGGAGCCCCTTTCTCAGGAGGCCTTTCGGCCCGCTCGTGCTATGCATGGGATCCCCCGGAGTGTGTGCCGGGCGCTCGGTGGTCCGGGTCCCCTTTCTCAGGAGGCCTTTCGGCCCGCTTGTGCCGCGCATGGGATCCCTCGGAGTGTGCGCCGGGCGCCCGGTCGGAGCCCCTTTCTCAGGAGGCTTTTCGGCCCGCTCGTGCTGTGCATGGGATCACTCGGAGTGTGCGCCGGGCGCCCGGTCGGAGCCCCTTTCTCAGGCCTTTCGGCCCGCTTGTGCTGTGCAGGGATCACTCGGAGTGTGCGCCGGGCGCCCGGTCGGAGCCCCTTTCTCAGGAGGCCTTCTGGCCCGCTCGTGCTGTGCAGGAATCCCTCGGAGCGTGCGCAGGGCGCCCGGTCGGGGTCTCTTTTTCAGGAGGCCTCTCGCCCCGCTCGTGCTGACGCATGCAGCCTGCAGCCTGGGCGTCGGGAAGATTCAGCATAAAGCAAGAAAAGAGGATGTGAGCGTCGGATGCCTAACATGAATTGCGTTTTGTGCTTCGTAATACAAGGAGTTGTGCATTCTTCTTAGTTTTTTACGGAAATAAGGCTTATAATCGAATAACTTGAGAATAGCGCTATAGCCATACATGTGAATGTAAGTTAATCATCTA